>NC_143041.1:42327446-42542446 GCF_057628025.1 Oncorhynchus mykiss
TTAAACCCTTACCTTAACCAATCAGAGTTCATGCCTAACCTTAACCCTTACCTTAACCAATCCGAGTTCATGCCTAACCTTAACCCTTACCTTAACCAATCAGAGTTCATGCCTAACCTTAACCCTAACCTTAACCATTCGGAGTTAATGCCTAACCTTAACCCTTCTGAGTTAATGCCTAACCTTAACCCTTACCTTAACCAATCAAACTTAATGCCTAACCTTAACCCTTCTGAGTTAATGCCTAACCTTAACCCTAACCTTAAAAAGTTTAAATTTCAAAATTGTACCTTAGCAAAAACTGGATGTGGTCAAATGACAGTGTATGATCTAGCCTGTCGAGATATGCTGCAATAATTCACAATGGAAATACAAGTATTAAAGTATTTTAAAAAATATTAAATTATTACTCTCACAATTTCACACATTTTAAGGATATATTTTCTCCATGGGGAGGCAGGTAGCCTAGTGGTTAGAGCGTTGGACTAGTAACCGAACATCCCTCGTTCTGTCGTTCTGCCCCTGAACAAGGCAGTTAACCCCACTGTTCCTAGGCCATCATTGTAAATTTGAAATTGTTCTTAACTGACTTGCCTAGTTATATATAAAACAACATCTATGTGTGGCAAGCAGTTCTCTTATTCCACCGCTTGAAACTGTGCCACGCCAGGCCATGGCCATGCGCAAATTTGCACACACTCTCAAGCAAGCATTCATATGGCTAAATCTCACACTTTGCATGGAAAAGATCCCACGCAGGGTTTAAACACGGATTTGTGCCTACACATGATGGTAAATGAGACCGCAGTTTTTTTTCACCCAGTTTGTTAAGAAGTTTGTTAAGAACTTGTAGAACACTTCAGCCAACCTACCACCCGCACGCACGCACATACGCACACACACAAGCACACACACAAGCACACACCTCATCTCAAGGGTGTCCAGAAGAGCACACAGACTTGTAACCACTAACAACACAACTCAATCTATAGAGGCCCCCCAACCCCACACACACATCTATTCTAATAAAGACAAATCACAGCTTTCTTTGTCTCCTGCGCTTGGTAAGACCCCAGACACGCCAACACACAAACAAACAAACAGACAGACAAACTACGCGGCCTTCCCATGGCGCGACCCCTCTCTCTGCACCCAAACTTTATCACAACTCCTTTTTTAATGGAAAAGCCAATGACAAGCTCAAGGACTGCAGAGAATACGGCCCCATTGAAGAAGAACAGAACATTTTACGATCTCAAAGTACAAAAGAGAGAAGAAGTGAGAAGGGGGGAAGGGGAAGGAAATCAATTAAGAGGGAAGAGGAGAGAAAGGGAAGGAAATAAAAGAAAAGAGAAGGGGAAGGAAATAAAAGGAGAGAAGAAGAGAGAAGGGTAAGGAATTAAAAGAAGAGCGAAGAAGAGAGAAGGGGAAGGAAATAAAAGGAGAGAAGAAGAGAGAAGGGTAAGGAATTAAAAGAAGAGCGAAGAAGAGAGAAGGGGAAGGAAATAAAAGGAGAGAAGAAGAGAGAAGGGTAAGGAATTAAAAGAAGAGCGAAGAAGAGAGAAGGGGAAGGAAATAAAAGGAGAGAAGAAGAGAGAAGGGTAAGGAATTAAAAGAAGAGAGAAGAAGAGAGAAGGCGAAGGAAATAAAATAAGAGAGAAGAAGAGAGAAGGAAATAAAAGAAGAGAGAAGGAAATAAAAGAAGAGAAGAAGAGAGAAGGGGAGGAAATATATGGAGAGAAGAAGAGAGAATGGGAGGGAAAAAATGGAGAGAAGAGAGAAGAGGAAGGAAATAAAAGAAGAGATAAGAAAAGAGAAGAGGAAGGAAATAAAACAAAGAAAGAGAAAGAGTTGTTAAAGTGTTGGCAGGGCCTGACATCATTGTAAATGGTTAGTGATTGTTGTATTTCTGTCAGGCTGGACCAAGGTAACCGTGGGTGAAGTGGAGGGAGGGAGAGCTAAATTACACTAGGGTGGGTGAACGTCCTAAATTCCCTATGGGCCCAGGTCAAAAGCAGTGCACTATAGAGGGGAACAGGTTGCCATTTGGGCTGTACTCTGGGATGAGGAGGAGGGACAGGCAATAAGGAACAAGAATTCAGCCTCACTTTCTTTCTAGTTCTTCTCTGTTCAACACTACATACAGTACGGCTGAGTACAGCATGAACGTATGCTCTCTCCCTCGCGCTCTCTCACACACACACACGTACTTGCGCACCCATGCACGCACAAACACACACACACCTCATCTCAAGGGTGTCCAGAAGAGGGGAGTGAGAACACCAGTTAGCCTGCAGGGCTGTGACCTCCTGCCAAGTTGACCTCCCGCCAAAATGACCTCCTGCCAAAATGACCTCCTGCCAAATTGACCTCCTGCCAAAGGGACCTCCTGCCAAAGGGACCTCCAGCCAAAGTTGCTCCTGTTTGCTGTTTCTTTCCGCCTCTGTTTTCATCCCCCTCTCCTGCCCTTCACTCTGGCCTCTCCCTCAAAATCTCTCTGGTGGTCGATTGGAGTTTGTGTTTCATCGCTTCACCTGTCAAAGAGGAGGGATAGGAGCCAAATTACACACACACACACACACACACACACACACACACACACACACACACACACACACACACACACAGCTTTAATATTATATTAATATAGCTCCCTCTTCATCAGAAAAGAAAACAGTAATTCTCATCACCCTCCATCAGCAGGCATCCTCATTTGTCACATTTCACATGAGTCAAAAACTTCAACTGGATTTAAACAAATAGCCCCCCCCCCCCACCAATCCTTATTCTCATCAGTCCCTGATCCTGATCAATCACAACCCTCTTATTAATTTATATTTCAGCGATGCCTTCATTTTTATACACACCAATGTTTATGAATGACTACGGTTAACACATCCATACATCACATCCATACATCACATCACATCCATACATCACATCACATCCATACATCACATCACATCCGTACATCACATCACATCACATCCATACATCACATCACATCCATACATCACATCCATACATCACATCCATACATCACATCCATACATCACATCACATCACATCCATACATCACATCACATCCATACATCACATCCGTACATCACATCACATCCATACATCACATCCATACATCACATCCATACATCACATCCATACATCACATCACATCACATCCATACATCACATCACATCCATACATCACATCACATCCATACATCACATCCGTACATCACATCACATCCATACATCACATCCATACATCACATCCATACATCACATCCATACATCACATCACATCACATCCATATATCACATCACATCCATACATCACATCCATACATCACATCCATATATCACATCACATCCATACATCACATCACATCACATCACATCCATACATCACATCACATCCATATATCACATCACATCCATACATCACATCACATCACATCACATCACATCCATACATCACATCACATCCATACATCACATCACATCCATACATCACATCCATACATCACATCCATATATCACATCACATCCATACATCACATCACATCACATCACATCCATACATCACATCACATCCATATATCACATCACATCCATACATCACATCCATACATCACATCACATCCATACATCACATCCATACATCACATCCATACATCACATCACATCCATACATCACATCACATCCATCCATACATCACATCACATCCATACATCACATCCATACATCACATCACATCCATACATCACATCCATACATCACATCCATACATCACATCACATCCATACATCACATCACATCACATCCATACATCACATCACATCCATACATCACATCACATCCATACATCACATCCATACATCACATCACATCCATACATCACATCACATCCATACATCACATCCGTACATCACATCACATCACATCACATCCGTACATCACATCACATCCGTACATCACATCCATACATCACATCCATACATCACATCCATACATCACATCACATCACATCCGTACATCACATCCGTACATCACATCACATCCGTACATCACATCCGTACATCACATCCGTACATCACATCCGTACATCACATCACATCACATCCGTACATCACATCACATCCGTACATCACATCCGTACATCACATCCGTACATCACATCCGTACATCACATCCGTACATCACATCACATCACATCACATCCGTACATCACATCACATCACATCCGTACATCACATCACATCCGTACATCACATCCGTACATCACATCCGTACATCACATCCGTACATCACATCACATCCGTACATCACATCCGTACATCACATCCATACATCACATCACATCACATCCATACATCACATCACATCCGTACATCACATCCGTACATCACATCCGTACATCACATCCGTACATCACATCACATCCGTACATCACATCCGTACATCACATCCATACATCACATCACATCACATCCATACATCACATCACATACATCACATCACATCTATACATCACATCACATCACATCCGTACATCACATCACATCCGTACATCACATCCGTACATCACATCACATCCATCCGTACATCACATCCATACATCACATCCATACATCACATCCGTGAAACTGCTTGTCAGTCAAATGATGAAAAATGTGTTGAGTTCCTGGTTGAATTCTTTCTGTTCCTGTAGCCTGAGGTATAGATCAAATGTGTTCAGCATGACACATGGGGTGAGGTTGCTATGATTAATTATGGGATGGATGACTCCGCCAAGGTCAGAACATCATATATGGAACCATGACCAAGAACATAAATGTTTACACACACACACACGCACGCACGCACGCACACACACACACACACACACACACACAAGCCCTATAATACGAATCAGGTTGGAGGAGTTAGCGAGGTAACTGAGGTCAACTCTTGAGTGAAACTCGGGATAACCAGCACCACGACAGTGGCTCACCTTTTAGCCAAGTAGGTTCCTATAGCAACAAATCCTTCAGAACTAACCTGCTCCAAGGCAGGCTAACTCCATTAATCCTAAATGAAGTGTCTGAGGCACGAGTTGAGGACCAATAAAGTCAGATTCCCCCCCACCCCTCTTACAAAGAATGTCTCGTCATCCCCTTCATTTGAGGAAAGACTGAAGACGACCAATTAAATGTTTTATTAATCAAATGTTTTTTTTGTGTGTTAAAAAATAGTCATGTTATGTTGATAATTATGGCGATAGGAGTGGTGAAAAAAAGGTTATTGTGGGTTGTTAACCAAAGCACACCAAAGCACACCAAAGCACACCAAAGCACACCAAAGACGGCATTAACAATTAGTAACAAAATAAAGATGGATTTTCTAAAAGCCCATTTCACACCACAGACTGCTGAATTTTGAAAGATAACTTTTCTTTTATTTTTAATTTTGGCACAAATGGAAACGTGACACTGACTCGTCCATGGATTGATGTTTCAGCATTGTCTCAATAAAGATTTCAGCGTTCGACTAGCCATGTGCGACATGCACACGCAGATACAAGTCTGCTAGAGTTAGCGGCAGGAGGAGAAGCAATATCCACTGTCGTAGTACGGATGAAGCCTGAGCTGGAATGTGAAGCTAACTGAAGCTGGCTAGCTTTAGAGAAGCCCGAGTAGATCTATCTTGCTTCGTAGGATACCACTCTGGAATGTAAAACTGGCTAGCATTAGAAAACCATGAGCATTTATAGCTTGCTTCGTAGGATACCACTCTGGAATGTGAAACTGGCTAGCATTAGAAAACCATGAGCATTTATAACTTGCTTTGTAGGATACCACTCTAGGATGACTCTCCCTGGGTTTGTGCCAATCGGTAGGGTTCTGGTCTGTCCTTCAGTCTGCGTTTCAGTCTGCATTTAAGTCTGTCCTTCAGCCCTTCTATAGGTCTACCATTAAAGTAATGGTACTTGCCTAAGGAGCAGCAAGAGGTACTGCCGCTCCCTACCTTCAGGCTATGCTCAAACCTTACCAAGATGGCATAGCAGTCAGACGTCCTTTGTCCTCGTCTTGTCGTGTCCCGTGTATATATATATATTTACATCTTTCTTCACTTATCTTTTCTATATTTTCTTTTCCAAAAACTCAGCTTCAAAACACACTCCTGCAACCCGCCTCACCAATATATTATTATTATTATTATTATTTACCTAAAATCTGAAATCCACAATAGAAGCTAGCCAGAAACTAGCCAGAAGCTAACCAGAAGCTAGCCAGAAGCTAACCAGAAGCTAACCAGAAGCTCCCCGGATTTCAACCACAAGCTCTGGACATTTACACCTGGATCTCGCAGCTAGCTAGCTGCTATCCGTGTGACTATTGGCTTACGTCGATCCCGGAGCAAGCCCATTAATGCTTTTTAGGTTAGCAGTAAAAACTTGAAATCAGCAATGCCTTGGCCAGCAGGCCAGTGTAGGGAGGCTAGCACTGGAGTAATATGATCAAATTTTTGGGTTCTAGTCAGGATTCTAGCAGCCGTATTTAGCACTAACTGAAGTATATTTAGTGCTCTATCCGGGTAGCCGGAAAGTAGAGTATTGCAGTAGCCTAACCTAGAAGTAACAAAAGCATGGATTAATTTTTCTGCATCATTTTTGGACAGAAAGTTTCTGATTTTTGCAATGTGACGTAGATGAAAAGAAAACTGTCCTTGAAACAGTCTTGATATGTTCATCAAAAGAGAGATCAGGGTCCAGAGTAACTCTCTGTTCCGGATGTTCTAGACGACCAATTCGCATAGCCTTTAGCGGTAACCTTATCCTACTCCTCCTCTTTTGATGTAGAGGTGAATCGAGGCCCTGCAGTGCCTAGCTCCACTCCTATTCCCCAGGCGCTCTCTTTTGATGACTTCTGCAACCTTAATAGCCTTGGTTTCATGCATGTTAACATTAGAAGCCTCCTCCCTAAGTTTGTTTTATTCACTGCTTTAGCACACTCCGCCAAGCCGGATGTTCTAGCCGTGCCTGAATCCTGTCTTAGGAAGACCACCAAAAATTCTGAAATCTTCATCCCTAACTACAACATTTTCAGACAAGATAGAACTGCCAAAGGGGGCGGTGTTGCAATCTACTGCAAAGATAACCTGCTGATTTTTGTCCTATTATCCAGGTCTGTACCCAAACAATTTGAACTTCTACTTTTAAAAATCAACCTTTCTAAAAACAAGTCTCTCACCGTTGCCGCCTGCTATAGACCACCAGCTATGCTCTGGACACCGTATGTGAACTGATTGCCCCCCATCTATCTTCAGAGCTCGTGCTGCTAGGCGACCTAAACTGGAACATGCTTAACACCACAGCCATCCTACAATCTAAGCCTAATGCCCTCAATGTCACACAAATTATCAATGAACCTTCCAGGTACCACCCCAAAGCCGCAAACACAGGCACCCTCATAGATATCATCCTAACCAACTTGCCCTCTAAACACACCTCTGCTGTTTTCAACCAAGATCTCAGCAATCACTGCCTCATTGCCTGTATCCGTAAAGGGTCAGCGGTCAAACGACCACCCCTCATCACTGTCAAACGCTTCCTGAAACACTTCAGCGAGCAGGCCTTTCTAATCGACCTGAACGGGGTATCCTGGAAGGATATTGAACTCATCCCATCAGTAGAGGATGCCTGGTTATTTTTTTTAAATGCCTTCCCCACCATTTTTTATTTACCTTTATTTAACTAGGCAAGTCAGTTAAGAAAAAATTAAATGACGGCCTAGGAACAGTGGGTTAACTGCCTGTTCAGGGGCAGAATGACAGATTTGTACCTTGACAGCTCAGCAACACTCTAACCACTAGGCTACCCTGCCGCACCATCTTAAATAAGCATGCCCCATTCAAGAAATTTAGAACCAGGAACAGATATAGCCCTTGGTTCTCTCCAGACCTGACTGCCCTTAACCAACACAAAAACATTCTATGGCGTTCTGCATTAGCATCGAACAGCCCCTGTGATGTGCAACTTTTCAGGGAAGCTAGAAATCAATATACACAGGCAGTTGAAAAAGCTAGCATTGGCTTTCCTAAGCAGAAATTTGCTTCCTGCAACACAAACTCAAAAAAGTTCTGGGACACTGTGAAGTCCATGGTGAGTAAGAACACCTCCTCCCAGCTGCCCATTGCACTGAGGATAGGAAACACTTTCACCACCAATAAATCCACTATAAATGAGAATTTCAATAAGCATTTTTCTACGGCTGGCCATGCTTTCCACCTGGCTACCCCTACCCCAGTCAACAGCACTGCACCCCCCACAGGAACTCAACCAAGCCTTCCCCATTTCTCCTTCTCCCAAATCCAGTCTGCTGATGTTCTGAAAGAGCTGCAAAATCTGGACCCCTACAAATCAGCCGGGCTAGACAATCTGGACCCTTTCTTTCTAAAATGATCTGCCGAAATTGTTGCAACCCCTATTATTAGCCTGTTCAACCTCTCCTTCGTGTCGTCTGAGATTCCCAAAGATTGGAAAGCAGCTGCGGTCATCCCCCTCTTCAAAGGGGGACACACTCTTGACCCAAACTGCTACAGACCTATATCTATCCTACCCTGCCTTTCTAAGGTCTTCGAAAGCCAAGTCAACAAACAGATTACTGACCATTTCGAATCCCACCGTACCTTCTCCGCTACGCAATCTGGTTTCAGAGATGGTCATGGGTGCACCTCAGCAACGCTCAAGGTCCTAAACGATATCTTAACCGCCATCGATAATAAACAATACTGTGCAGCCGTATTCATTGACCTGGCCAAGGCTTTCAACTCTGTCAATCACCACATCCTCATCGGCAGACTCGATAGCCTTGGTTTCTCAAATGATTGCCTGGTTCACCAACTGCTTCTCTGATAGAGTTCAGTGTGTGAAATCGGAGGGTCTGTTGTCCGGGCCTCTGGCAGTCTTTATGGGGGTGCCACAGGGTTCAATTCTTGGACCGAGGGTTCTGGTCTGTCCTTCAGTCTTTCTACCATTAGAGGACTGAAGGGTATAGCTCTTTAAGCAACCAAATATGATAAAGTAAAGTGGTGAGATTTAGCATTGGTTTAATTAGTTCTGCTAAATCTACACTCCACTCCGCCTGTGAAGACACTCACAGCACACACACACACACACACACACACACACACACACACACACACACACAGACCTTCAGATCCTGGTGGAAAACGCAGCCAACCGATGAGCCAACGCTGAAGCAGCGCTTTCTAAAACCCTACATGACAGGTCTGTGCCTGAGGCTACAAGCTAGCCTTCTCCACTCCTCCCCTATACACTCCACTTCTCCTCCCTCCCTCCATCCATCCACCCCTTCATCAAAGCCCTCCTCTCACACTGACCCTGAGAGGGGGTGGCCATATATAATTGGCCCCCTGGAAGAAGAGGAGAATGGAGGGAGAACGGGGAAGGGGTGAGAGGAGGAGGGGGAAAAGTTAGAGGGTGGAGGAAGAGGGGGAAGGGGGAGAATGAAGGAGGAGGGTGAAGGAGGGAGAGGATGGAGGGGGGAGAGGATGGAGTGGGGAGAGTAGCGGGAAGGGGGAGAGGGGTAGGGGGATGGGGGAGAGGATGGAGGGTGGAGGGTAGAGGGGTAGGGGAGAGGATGGAGGGGGGAGAGGAGCGGGAAGGGGGGAGAGGGAAGAGGGGTAGGGGGATGGGAGAGAGTATGGAGGGGGGAGAGTAGCGGGAAGGTGGTGAGAGGGTGGAGGGTGGAGCAGGGAGGGTGATGGGGATGAGAGAGGAGAGAAGCGTGTGAAATCTCACTGTCTGCTTTAATATTCCTGCAGAGTGAGAAACAGACGGAAAATCGATCACGTCATTTTTACTCCAATATGAAAAACTTCAGGGGAAAGAAGGGTGAACCCCCCCCCCCCCCCCCCCCCCCCCTTTTCGGTCAATCATGTTTAGTCTTTCTTGCTTTCGGTAAAACTACAAAATAAAAAAATGTGATTACGTGAATCAAAACTATAGCTCATGCCATGTCTATTGAACGAGATCCAAGAGGTAAGGAAGCTCTCTGCCTCCGCTCCAATTCCCACGCCAACAGAACCAGTCAAAAATATTAGGCAATGTATTAGACATGCATTCTGGGTATATATTCTAAATCTACCACCCAAATGGCACCCTATTCCCTATATAGTACACTACTGTTGACCAGCGTAGTACACTATATAGGGAATAGGGTGCTATTTAGGAAGCATCCACGGTATTGGGTTTTTCTAAGGGAGTGAGACCCTAGAAAAGTGAGTGAGACCCTTGCAAAGTGAGTGAGACTCTAGAAAAGTGAGTGAGACCCTAGAAAAGTGAGTGAGACCCGAGAAAAGTAGGCAGCTCCAACTGGGTTGAAGGTCTGATGTTTTTGTCTTTGAGACCTTGACAATGAGCCAGACAGAGACAGATATCTGACATCAGGGTCAGCTAACAGAATAGTCTGACAGCCTGTCTGTCTGTCTCTTATCACCTATCAGGTTTAATGGTGCCACACTGCCCCAGTGGACTAGAGCAACCTGCACAGGCTCTAAATCAACCCTTACACACAGACACAACCACACACACAACCACACACACACACACACACACACACACACACACACAACTACACACACAGACACAACCACACACACAACCACACACACAGATACAACCACACACACAGACACACACACAGATACAACCACACACACAGACACAACCACACAGACACACCCATACACACACACAGACACAACCATACACACAGACACAACCATGCACAGACACAACTACACACAGACACAACCACACACAGAAACAACTGCACACACACAGACACAACTACACACACACACACACACACACAACTACACACACACAGACACAACCACACACAGACACACACAACTACACACACACACACACACACACACAACTACACACAGACACAACCACACACACACAACTACACACACAAAGAGAGAGAGAGAGAGAAAGACAGACAGACATACAGAGAGAGAGACAGACAGACAGACAGAGAGACAGACAGAGACAGAGAGAGACAGACAGAGAGACAGACAGAGAGACACAGAGAGACAGACAGAGAGAGAGAGGGAGGGAGACAGAGAGACAGACAGAGAGAGAGAGAGAGAGAGAGAGAGACAGAGAGACAGAGAGAGAGAGAGAGGGAGGGAGACAGAGAGACAGACAGAGAGAGAGAGAGAGAGAGAGAGACAGAGAGACAGAGAGAGAGAGAGAGAGAGAGAGAGAGACAGAGAGACAGAGAGAGAGAGAGAGAGAGAGAGAGAGAGAGAGAGAGAGACAGAGAGAGAGAGAGAGAGACAGAGAGACAGAGAGAGAGAGAGAAAAAAAGGTGGTTTATTTCACTTTTGTTTATTATCGATTTCACTTGCTTTGGCAATGTTAACATATCTTTCCCATGCCAATAAAGCCCTTTGAATGTAATTGAATTGAGAGAGAGCGTGAGTTAGGGGAACACAGTTGTGGTCTTTCCCAGGTGCTGCTGGGAAATGGTGTTCAGGTTTTTTTTTGTCTCTGCTTTGTTGATCAACAATGTCATGGCCTACAATTCATCAATGTCAACTATACTCATCTGACCAGATAATTTATGTTATTATTGTATTACATCACAGGCACGGGTAGGTGGTGTTTGACCCCCTCCCCCCCAACACACACACACACACTCACACAATGCCCCCCCAAGACACACACACACACACACACACAATGCCCCCCAAGACACACACACACACACTCACACAATGCCCCCCCAAGACACACACACACACACACACACACACACACACACACACACACACACACACACACACACACACACACACACACACACACACACACACACACACACACTGCCCCCCAAGACACACACAAGCACGCACGCACGCACACACTCAGACAATGACCCCCAAGACACACACAAGCACACACGCATGCACACAGACACACACACTGCCCCCCAAAACGCATACAAACACACACAAGACCACACACACCCCTCCCTTTGTGAGATTGTGCTTATAAATGAAAAGAGACTTAACCATGAGTTGGCCCCTCAATCTGTGCTCTGCTCTGCTGCTCACTCTTGATTCATGGAGAGCAACCTTTACTGACATCAAGCATGACTGATAGCCAATACACACACACACACACACACACACACTTGAATAAACATGCACAGTACTTAAACAAACACACACACACACACACACACACACACACACACACACACACACACACACACACACACCTACACACACACCTACACACACACACACACACACACACACACACACACACACACACACACACACACTTGAATAAACATGCACAGTACTTAAACAAACACACACACACACACACACATACCTAAACACATACATTCTCATTTACATGTACCCCTCTCCACCCCGCTCTGCCTAGGGCCCTTTCATGTAAAGACTAAAGAGGACTGTTTTGTGTGTGTGTGTGTGTGTGTTTGCGTGTCCTATCTCTGCTCTGACATTCTTATCTCCCCAGACTCCTGAGAGAGAAGAGGTTAGAAAAAGGAGAAGAGGGGTGAGGTAATGGTCACTGTACAGTGATTACACATACTCCTCCTCCATCACAGTCTTACCATGAGGAAACCCCTGCTGATTACCACTCACCTTCTGTCCTTACTGACAGAGAGAAGAACAGAAGGTGGGAGAGAGAAGGAGATAGACAAAAAAGAGAGAGAGAGAGAGATGGAAGGAGGTAGAGCGAGAGCAGGAAGAGAGTGAAGGACGGCGGAAGGATGGAAAGAGAGAGAGATGGGAGAGGAAATGAGAGATGAGGACAGAAAGAGGGACAGCAACAGAGAGAGTAAGATACGGAAAGAGAAAGAGATGGAGGGAGGAAGAGTGAGAGCGACTGAGAGAAAGGCTGCGTATCTGTCCTGTGTGTGTAAAACAGGGTTATAGGTTGTCAATCTATCAGAGATCAGTATAGGCCCCTGGCCCAGCCCAGCCAGTAGGTCTGGAGAACAAGTCACCTGCCGCCATCTCTACCCCTCTGATCACATCCCTCACTGAGACACAGAGACAGGAGGGAGGGAGCCCTGAGACATGACCCTCTACTCTGTCTTCCTCTCTCATACCTTCAGCCTCTTTTGTCTCTTTTGTCTCTTTCTCTCTTTTCATTCCCTCAGGTATTCCCCTGTAATGTCCTAGGACCATAGGACAGCTCCTCACAGTAAAACAAATACAGGGCTTCCATGATGACATCACCCCTGACGCCTGACCTCTGACCCACTCTTCAGATCTAATGTTATGTGTCACGTGCTTTGTAAACAAGAGGTGTAAACTAAGAGTTAAATGCTTGCTTGCCAACAATGCATGAGAGAAAAAAATGGAAATAACAGAAAAATAATAACTCAAGGAATAAATACACAATGAGTAACAATAACTTGGCTATATACACGGGGTACGAGGTAATTGAGGTAGATATGTACATATACAGGATAGATAAAGTGACTAGGCAACAGGATAGATAAACTGTAACAGCAGGATAGATAATAAACTGTAACATGATAGATAATAAACTGTAACAGGATAGATAATAAACTGTAACAGCAGGATAGATAATAAACTGTAACAGCAGGATAGATAATAAACTGTAACAGCAGGATAGATAATAAACTGTAACAGCAGGATAGATAATAAACTGTAACAGCAGGATAGATAATAAACTGTAACAGCAGGATAGATAATAAACTGTAACAGCAGGATAGATAATAAACTGTAACAGGATAGATAATAAACTGTAACAGCAGGATAGATAATAAACTGTAACAGCAGGATAGATAATAAACTGTAACAGCAGGATAGATAATAAACTGTAACAGGATAGATAATAAACTGTAACAGCAGGATAGATAATAAACTGTAACAGCAGGATAGATAATAAACTGTAACAGCAGGATAGATAATAAACTGTAACAGCAGGATAGATAATAAACTGTAACAGCAGGATAGATAATAAACTGTAACAGCAGGATATATAATAAACTGTAACAGCAGGATAGATAATAAACTGTAACAGCAGGATAGATAATAAACTGTAACAGGATAGATAATAAACTGTAACAGCAGGATAGATAATAAACTGTAACAGGATGGATAATAAACTGTAACAGCAGGATAGATAATAAACTGTAACAGCAGGATAGATAATAAACTGTAACAGCAGGATAGATAATAAACTGTAACAGCAGGATAGATAATAAACTGTAACAGCAGGATAGATGTCACGAATATTACCGAAGGTGACTCCCCTTCTTGTTCGGGCGGCGCTCGGCGGTCGTCGTCGCCGCCGGTCTACTAGCTGCCACCGATCCTTTGTTCTGTGTTCGTTTGGTTTTGTCTATTTGGTTTCACCTGTTCCTTGTTTGGTTGTTAGGGTGGGGTTATTTAAGTTCGTTCAGCCCGCTTCTGTTTGTGTGGGCATTCTGTATGTGTTAGAGTGGTTAGTGTTTTCATTTGGGTTTCTCGCTGTCCTTGCATTTTCACGACAGGGTACTTTTAGGGTACTGTAGTTATACCTGGTTTGGTATACTATTTTTGTTCCTGTGATTATTTTTGGACATTAAAGCGTGTTTTTTCCCACATCCTTTGCTCTCTGCGCCTGACTCCACACCTATTCACTCATTGAGCGTTACAATAGATAATAAACTGTAACAGCAGTGTACTGTAGGTAGAGGTAAAGGATAGATAATAAACTGTAACAGCAGTGTACTGTAGGTAGGGGTAAAGGATAGATAATAAACTGTAACAGCAGTGTACTGTAGGTAGGGGTAAAGGATAGATAATAGACAGTAACAGCAGGATAGATAATAAACTGTAACAGCAGGATAGATAATAAACTGTAACAGCAGTGTACTGTAGGTAGGGGTAAAGGATAGATAATAAACTGTAACAGGATAGATAATAAACTGTAACAGCAGTGTACTGTAGGTAGGGGTAAAGGATAGATAATAAACTGTAACAGCAGTGTACTGTAGGTAGGGGTAAAGGATAGATAATAGACAGTAACAGCAGGATAGATAATAAACTGTAACAGCAGTGTACTGTAGGTAGGGGTAAAGGATAGATAATAAACTGTAACAGCAGTATACTGTAGGTAGGGGTAAAGGATAGATAATAAACTGTAACAGGATAGATAAACTGTAACAGGATAGATAATAAACTGTAACAGCAGTGTACTGTAGGTAGGGGTAAAGGATAGATAATAAACTGTAACAGGATAGATAAACTGTAACAGGATAGATAATAAACTGTAACAGCAGTATACTGTAGGTAGGGGTAAAGGATAGATAATAAACTGTAACAGCAGTGTACTGTAGGTAGGGGTAAAGGATAGATAATAAACTGTAACAGCAGTGTACTGTAGGTAGGGGTAAAGGATAGATAATAGACAGTAACAGCAGGATAGATAATAAACTGTAACAGCAGTGTACTGTAGGTAGGGGTAAAGGATAGATAATAAACTGTAGCAGCAGTGTATGTTGTGAGTCAAAAGAGTTGGTACAAAAAGGGTCAATGCAGATAATCAATATCTACCTGGATTAACAGTTTTACGGCTTGGGAGTAGAAGCTGTTCGGGGTCCTGTTGGTTCCAGACCTGGTCCATCTGTACCGCCTGCCGTGTGGTAGCAGAGAGAACAGTCTATGACTTGGGTGGCTGGAGTCCTTCCTCTGACCCCGTCTGGTATAGAGGTCCTGGATGGCAGGGAGATCGGCCCCGGTGATGTACTGGGCCGTACACAGTATTCTCTGTAGCGCTTTGTGTTCGGATGCAGTTGCCATACCAAGCGTTGATGTCGTGCAAGGCCGTGCAGTAGTAGGTGAACAGGGAGTGATGGGGGGGGGGGGGGGGGGGGGGGGGACTAAGCATGAGGGGCCACCGTGTTAAGGGTCAGCGTGGCGGATGTGTTGTTGCCTACCCTCACCACCTGGGGGCGACCCGCTAGGAAATCTAAGATCCAGTTGGTAGAGGGAGGTGTTTAATCCCAAAGCCCTTAGTGATGATGTTAATCTAAAGAATTAATCAAATGGCCATCGAACTATTTACATTGACCCCTCCCCCCCATTTGTTTTGTAGACTCCTGCTACTCACTGTTTATTATCTATGCATCGTCACTTCACCCCCACCTACATGTACAAATTACCTCAACTAACCTGTACCCCCCGCACACTGACTCGGTACTGGTACTGTAAATCTTTGTTATTGTTGTGTTACTGTTACTTGTTATAATTTTGGGGTATTTTTTTACTTTAGTTTATTTGGTAAATATTTTCTTCTTGAACTGCACTGTTGGTTAAGGGCTTGTAAAGAAAGCATTTCAAAGTAAGGTCCACACTTGTATTCGGCCCATGTGAAAAATCAAATTTGATTTGATCTTGGAGGTGCTTCTTCTGTCCAGGTGGGAAACTGCACTGTGGAGTGCAATATAGATTGTGTCATCTGTGGATCTGTTGGGGAAGTATGCAAATTGGAGTGTGTCCAGGGTGTCTGGGATGATGGTGTTGATGTGAGCCATGACCAGCCTTTCAAAGCATTTCATGGCTACAGATGTGAGTGCTACGGTGCGGTAGTCATTTCGACAGGTTACCTTGGCGTTTTTGGGCACAGGGACTGTAGCGGTCTGCTTGAAACATGTAGGTATTACAGACTGGGTCAGAAAGAGGTTGAAAATGTCAGTGAAGACACTCCTGGTAATCCATCTGGCCCTGCATCCTTGTGAATGTTAAACCGTTTAAAGGACTTACTCACATCGGCTACGGAGAGCGTGATCACACAGCTGGAGCTCTCATGTGTGGTTCAGTGTTGCTAGTCTCGAAGGGAGCATAAAAAGGTATTTAGCTCGTCTGGTAGGCTTGCGTCACTGGGCAGCTCATGGCTGTTTTTCCCTTTGTAATCCGTGATAGTTTGCAAGCCCTACACCACATCCGACGAGCGTCAGAGCCGGTGTAATATTATTCAATCTTGGTCCTGTATTGATGCTTTGCCTTTTTTTGATGGTTCGTCAGAGAGCAAAATGCTTTGAAAGGCTGGTCATTTCTTATAATCGTGCTGATTAGTGTCCCACTCCTTGAAAGCAGCAGCTTTAGCCTTCAGCTCAGTGCAGATGTTGTCTGTAATCCATGGCGTCTTGTTGACATGCTGGTAGAAATTAGGTCAAATGTTTACCTCTGTGTGAAAATGTTCTTGTTTGCTTATAGGCCCTATACAAACGGTCTTAGTGCCAGCATTGGTTGTGGTGATAAATAGACAGCTATTAAAAATATAGATGAAAGCTCTCTTGGTAAATAGTGTGGTCTACAGCTCATCTCAGGCGACCAAAACCTGAAGACTTATTTTATATTAGAGATCACACACACACACACACCCGAGTTTCCCGAACGCCATCGTTCTGTCCAGCTGATTTTAAAGATTTATATTTATCAGGTTCAGCCACGACTCGGAGAAACATAGGATATTACAGTTATTCAGATCACAGTGATAGGATAGTCTCGAACGGAGCTCATCCAGTTTACTCTCCAGTGGTCTCACGTTCACCAATAGAACGGAGGGTATTTGCGATTTATCCGACGCAGTCTCATCAGGAGCTTATCCTTATGGTGGTTAGTCAAAATAAACTATACTGTGTGGTATGGTTGGAATACGGTGTGTGTGGGTGTAAGAGTGTGTGTGAAGAGGGGGGGGGGACATAGTGCTAGAATGTGTGTGTGTGTTGTACAGTTCTCTTTTATTCTCTTGAAAATGTATTGAACTTTTTATTTGATTTATTAAATATTTAGGAACAGTAGCATAATGATTTGCTGAAACAAGATGGTCAAACAATAGCCTAAATTGACACCATATTTTAGTAAAAAAAAAAAAAAGAGAATAAATCACACATTTCACGTGCTTTACCCTTTAATTTACTAAAAAAATGACGTTTTTCTTGAGCATTTAGACCTGTTCATTTGAAAAGGCTTATTGAACAGTACTTGTAAAGAAACAAAATGTGAAACGGTAAATGGACATGGTGTAGGCCGACTGCGAGTGTGGGCTACCACCCTACAATTCTACCGGCATATGAATTCATTACAAAATTAAATGAAATACAAAACAGGCTTAGAAAATAAATAGGCTATAACACAGCACAGTTTTGGAAGCAAAGATCCCACTGTCCATTTATGAGACTTTAATTAACATACTTTGTCTTCATTTCTTTTATAACACTGTTAAGTAACAGAACAGAATGTGCCAGGTTTCAGTCGGCGCAGAGTTAGTACTGCGTAGAGTTAGTACTGCGTAGAGTTAGTACTACGGTGTAGTTAGTACTGCGTAGAGTTAGTACTACGGTGTAGTTAGTACTGCGTAGAGTTAGTACTGCGTAGAGTTAGTATGGTGTAGTTAGTACTGCGTAGTTAGTATGGCGTAGTTAGTACTGCGTAGAGTTAGTACTGCGTAGAGTCAGTACTGCATAGAGTCAGTACTGCGTAGAGTTAGTACTACGTAGAGTTAGTACTGCGTAGAGTTAGTACTGTGTAGAGTTAGTACTGTGTAGAGTTAGTACTACGTGTAGTTAGTACTGTGTAGGGTTAGTACTGTGTAGAGTTAGTACTGTGTAGTTAGTACTGTGTAGAGTTAGTACTGTGTAGTTAGTACTACGTAGAGTTAGTACTGTGTAGAGTTAGTACTGTGTAGAGTTAGTACTACGTAGAGTTAGTACTGTGTAGGGTTAGTACTGTGTAGAGTTAGTACTGTGTAGAGTTAGTACTGTGTAGAGTTAGTACTGTGTAGAGTTAGTACTGTGTAGTTAGTGCTACGTAGAGTTAGTACTGTGTAGTTAGTGCTACGTAGAGTTAGTACTGCGTAGAGTTAGGCCCTAAAGCTAATACGTAAGCACTAATGCAACATAAAAATAATGACAGAATGTACCCTATAGATATGAACTGCACAGGAATTCTACACCTATGTATTTTTTATGCCCGCCACCCACCCGCCCTTCATCCTCACATTTTTCATGACCTTAAACCCACCCGCCCCACACATATAACCATGGGGGCTGCAGGTTGAGTCAACCTAGTGTGAGTGTGTGTGGGGTATCATGTAGTGTGTGTGTGTGTGTGTGTGTGTATCATGTCATGTGTGTGTGTGGCGTATCATGTAGTGTGTGTGTGTGTCTCATGTGTGTGTGGTGTATCATGTAGTGTGTGTGTGTGTGTGTGTGTACTGTGTATGTGTGTGTGTGTGTGTGTGTGTGGTATCATGTAGTGTGTGTGTGTGGTGTACCATGTAGTGTGTGTGGTGTACCATATATTGTGTGTGTGTGTGGTGTACCATATTGTGTGTGTGTGTGTGTGTATCATGTAGTGTGTGTGTGTGTGTGTGTGTGTGTGTGGTGTATCATGTAGTGTGTGTGTGTGGTGTACCATGTGTGTGTCTGGTGTATCATATAGTGTGTGTGTGTGGTGTATCATGTAGTGTGAGTGTGTGGTGTATCATGTAGTGTGAGTGTGTGTTAGATGTAGATGAGGTTTCTCTGCTGTAGGGGGAATGGGCTGCGGTTGGCTGGGCTGCCAGAAGACGGCTCCATGGAAAAGAACGACTTTTTAAATGACCCATACATCACTGTCAGACACTGCTGCACAGCAGAGCTACAGAGTCCACGTGAACACACACATGTATACACACACACACACACATATGCAGAGACATATAAATACAAAAGAATGTGGACCCCCTGCTCGTCGAACATCTCATTCCAAAATCATGGACATTAATATGGAGTCGGTCTCCCCCCTTTGCTGCTAGAACAGCCTCCACTCTTCTGGGAAGGCTTTCTACTGGATGTTGGAACATTTCTGTGGGGACTTGCTTCCATTCAGCCACAAGAGCATTAGTGGGGTCCGGCACTGATGTTGGGCGATTAGACCTGGCTCACAGTCGGCATTCCAATTCATCCCAAAGGTGTTCGGTGTGGTTGAGTGCAGGGCTCTGTGCAGGCCAGTTAAGTTCTTCCACGTAGATCTCGACAAACTACCTCCTCCACCAAACTGTACAGTTGGCACTATGCATTGGGGCAGGTAGTGTTCTCCTGGCATCCGCTAAACCCAGAATCATCCGTTGGACTGTCAGATGGTGAAGCATGATTTCCTCCTCATGCAAATCATTCCTCAAGAAGCTGGTTGAGAGAATACCATGAGTGTGCAAAGCTGTCATCAAGGCAAAGGGTGGCTACTTTGCAGAATATCAAATATAACATGTGAGGATATTTGTATGAACATAACAAGATTCAACAACTGAGACATAAACTGAACAAGTTCCACAGACATGTGACTAACAGAAATGGAGTAATATGTCCCTGAACAAAGGGGGGGGGGGGGTCAAAATCAAAAGTAACAGTCAGTATCTGGTGTGGCCACCAGCTGCATTAAGTACTGCAGTGCATCTCCTCCTCATGGACTGCACCAGATTTGCCAGTTCTTGCTGTGAGATGTTACCCCACTCTTCCACCAAGGCACCTGCAAATTCCCAGACATTTCTGTGGAGAATGACCCTAGCCCTCACCCTCCGATCCAGCAGGTCCCAAACGTGCTCAATGGGATTGAGATCCAGGCTCTTCGCTGGCCATGGCAATACACTGACATTCATGTCTTGCAGGAAATCACACACAGAACGAGCAGTATGGCTGGTGGCACTGTCATGCTGGAGGGTCATGTCAGGATGAGCCTGCAGGAAGGGTACCACATGAGGGAGGAGGATGTCTTCCCTGTAATGCACAGGGTTGAGATGGCCTGCAATGACAACAAGTTCAGTCCGATGATGCTGTGACCATGACAGACCCTCCACCTCCAAATCGATCCCGCTCCAGAGTACAGGCCTCGATGTAACGTTCATTCCTTCGACGATAAACGCGAATCAGACCATCACCCCTGGTGAGACAAAACCGCAACTCGTCAGTGAAGAGCACTTTTTGCCAGTCATGTCTGGTTCAGCGACGGAGGGTTTGTGCCCATAAGCGACATTGTTGACGGTGATGTCTGGTGAGGACCTGCCTAGTCAGCCTATTGCGGACACTCTGAGCACGGATGGAGGGATTGTGCATTCCTGGTGTAACTCGTGCAGTTGGTGTTGCCATCCTGTACCTGTCCTGCAGGTGTGATGTTCGGATGTACCGATCCTGTGTAGGTGTTGTTACACGTGGTCTGCCACTGCGTGAACAATCAGCTGTCCGTCCTGTCTCCCTGTAGTGCTGTCTTAGGCGTCTCACAGTACGGACATTGCAATTTATTGCCCTGGCTACATCTGCAGTCCTCATGCCTCCTTGCAGCATGCCTAAGGCACATTCACGCAGATGAGCAGGGACACAGGGCATCTTTCTTTTGGTGTTTTTCAGAGTCAGTAGAAAGACCTCTTTAGTGTCCTACGTTTTCATAACTGTGACTTTAAGACACTAACAGCTTACAGACGGTAGGCAATTATCGACCGTTCCACAGGTGCATGTTCATTAATTGTTTATGGTTCATTGAAAGTGTTTAAACCTTTTACAATGAAGATCTGTGAAGTTATTTGGATTTTTACAAATTATCTTTGAAAGACTGAAAAAGGAACGTTTCTTTTTTTTGCTGAGTTTACAAAAATATACAAAACACACAAATCCACTACACAAAAGACTTACAAACTTCACCACACTTAGACACAACAATGGATATACAAGAACACATATACACATCTCATACTACACCCCAAGCATGCCACTACACACACACACCAATTGCTCATAGATTTACATAAACAACGTATACACACACACCTCAGCCATAACGCTCAGCGAAATTTCCCACCGTGTTTACTATAACATAACCTGGGCCAGCCGTTTGAGTGTTGCTGCCTGTCTTCCTGCCTATAGCTTTCTCTATGACCGGCATCCCAAATGGCACCCTATACCCTAAGAGCAGGGCACTGGTCAAAAGTAACGCGCTACATCAGGGATATGGTGTCATTTGGCATGCAGTTTCTCTCTCTAATGACCTGACTGTTAATTGCAGGTTCGTAAAGTGCTTGTGTCTTTTAGTGAGCCAGAGAAGAAGTATTGTAATATTTGTATTATCATTAGCCAAGGCAGCAGCTACTCTTCCTGGAGGTCCAAACACATTAATGCACAAAATAATTACTACTAAAACAGCACATCAAATAACATTACTACATCACTGTTCCATAATGTGTAGATTTAAATCAGATTTCTCTGCTTTTATAACTTACTTGATGTGGAATACACTTTTGGAATACACTTCCATGTAGTGATGTGTAGTACTGTGTATTTCTATAAGTCTGTTCTGGACTTGGGGACTGTGAAGAGACCCCTGGTGGCATGTCTTGTGGGTAACGCATGGGTGTCTGTGCTGTGTGCTCGTTGTTTGAACAAACAAGCTTGGTGGTGTCAACATGTCAATAACTGTCACAAAGATCAGTAGTAGTGATGCAGTCACTCTCCTCTCTTTTTTTGAGCCAGGAGAGATTTACATGAATGTCATTGATGTTAGCTCTCTGTGTACATTTAAGGGCCAGCTGTGTTTCTCTGTTCAGGGCCACTGTAATTTGTCCTTCTTTGTGGCACTTGACCATTTGACTGGGCAGTAGTCCAGGTGTAACAAAACTAGAGCCTGTAGGACTTGTTTTGTTGATGGCAAGAGAGCAGAACAGTGCTTTATTATGGACAGACCTCTACCTCTCTTAGCTACCGATGCATAAATATGTTTAAACCATGACAGTTTACAATACAGGGTTACACCAAGCAGTTTAGCCTCTTCATCTCGCTCTATTTCCACAATTATTATAATATTTAGTTGAGGTTTAGGGTTTAGTTAATGGTTTGTCTCAAATACAATGCTTTTAGTTTATGTTTTTTGTACTAGCTTAATACTTGCCACCCATTCTAAAACAGACTGCAGCTCTATGTGAAGTGTTGCAGTGATTTCACTTGCTGTGGTAGCTGACGTGTATAATTTTGAGTCATCGACACACAGGCTTTAAATCAGTGCCAGTTGCAAGTCATTAGTAAAGATTGAAAGAAAAAAATAAAAGGGGCCTAAACAACTGCCCTGGGGAATGCCAGACTCTACCTGGATTATTTTGGAGATGATTCCTTTAAAGAAAACCCTCTGTGTTCTGTTAGACAGGCAACTCTTGATCCACGATATAGCAGTGGACGTAAAGCCATAAAAACATACGTTTTTCCAGCAGTAGATTTTGATTGACAATGTCAAACGCTGCACTGAAGTCTAACAAAACAGCTCCCACAAGCTTCTTAATATAAATTTATTTCAGCCAATCATTAGACGTTTGTGTAAGTGCCATACATTTTGAGTGACCTTCCATATAAGAATGCTGAAAGTCAATTAATTGGTTAACTGTGAAATTGTCACGTTCTTCAAAATGAACGGACTAAGGCGCAGCGTGCATTGAGTTCCACATCTTTTTAATACAAAGTGAAACTAGAAACAAAACATATAAAGAACGTGACGACGTAGTGCCCAAACACACTAACAATATCCCACAAAGCAGGTGGGAGATTGGGGATCATATTTAGGATATTTCATATTTCCCCCCTGTTAGAGGCAACGATTACCAGCTACCTCTAATTGGGAACCATACAAAACCACCAACATAGAAATACACATTCTAGAACACCCCCCCCCCCCCCCCTAGTCACACCCTGCCCTAAACCACTATATTACTGATTGGTCGGCTGCTTGAGACAGAAAAGGGTGCTTTGCTATTCTTGGGTATCGGAATGACTTTCGCTTCCCTAAAGGCCTGTTTAGTCACATGATTTCTACAGTACGTTTGACTATCAGCTGTGCAGCCAGACGTCTTTGCCATTCTTTTTGACTTGTTTCTCTCAACCGTAAATGCTTTTAATTTCTCATCAATCCATTGGGGATTTAACAGTTTAACATGGGTGCATGCTTATTAGTAATTGGAATAAGCAATTTCATAAATATGTAAAGTGTAGCGTCTGGTTGCTAACACACCACAGACCAGAAGATATTCTTTACATCGTCAACATAGGAGTCACTACAAAACCTCTTGTATGACCTCTTATACACTATACTTGTAATGAACACGATGGAGACATAGAGCTGGTTTCAAGAGCAGGGCGCAACAGGTGTCTAATGTAAAGGACCACAGGAGGAGGCAGGCAGCTGGGTCCAGGGGCAGGCAGAAGGTTATACACAGGAGGAGGCAGGCAGCTGGGTCCAGGGGCAGGCAGAAGGTTATACACAGGAGGAGGCAGGCAGCTGGGTCCAGGGGCAGGCAGCAGGTTATACACAGGAGGAGGCAGGTAGCTGGGTCCAGGGGCAGGCAGAAGGTTATACACAGGAGGAGGCAGGTAGCTGGGTCCAGGGGCAGGCAGAAGGTTATACACAGGAGGAGGCAGGTAGCTGGGTCCAGGGGCAGGCAGCAGGTGTTTAATGTGAAGGACCACAGGAGGAGGCAGGTATCTGGGTCCAGGGGCAGGCAGAAGGTTATACACAGGAGGAGGCAGGTAGCTGGGTCCAGGGGCAGGCAGCAGGTGTTTAATGTAAAGCACCACAGGAGGAGGCAGGCAGCTGGGTCCAGGGGCAGGCAGAAGGTTATACACAGGAGGAGGCAGGGAGCTGGGTCCAGGGGCAGGCAGCAGATGTTTAATGTAAAGGACCACAGGAGGAGGCAGGCAGCTGGGTCCAGGGGCAGGCAGAAGGTTATACACAGGAGGCAGGCAGGCAGCTGGGTCCAGGGGCAGGCAGAAGGTTATACACAGGAGGAGGCAGGTAGCTGGGTCCAGGGGCAGGCAGAAAGTTATACACAGGAGGAGGCAGGTAGCTGGGTCCAGGGGCAGGCAGAAGGTTATACACAGGAGGAGGCAGGCAGCAGGTTTCACACAGGAGGAGGTAGGCAGCAGGGTCCAGGGGCAGGCAGCAGGTTATACACAGGAGGAGGCAGGTAGCTGGGTCCAGGGGCAGGCAGCAGATGTTTAATGTAAAGGACCACAGGAGGAGGCAGTTAGCTGGGTCCTTTGGCAGGCAGAAGGTTATACACAGGAGGAGGCAGGTAGCTGGGTCCAGGGGCAGGCAGAAAGTTATACACAGGAGGAGGCAGGTAGCTGGGTCCAGGGGCAGGCAGAAGGTTATACACAGGAGGAGGCAGGTAGCTGGGTCCAGGGGCAGGCAGAAAGTTATACACAGGAGGAGGCAGGTAGCTGGGTCCAGGGGCAGGCAGAAAGTTATACACAGGAGGAGGCAGGTAGCTGGGTCCAGGGGCAGG
This sequence comes from Oncorhynchus mykiss, assembly GCF_057628025.1. Classification (NCBI taxonomy): domain Eukaryota; kingdom Metazoa; phylum Chordata; class Actinopteri; order Salmoniformes; family Salmonidae; genus Oncorhynchus; species Oncorhynchus mykiss. The sequence goes on from NC_143041.1 coordinate 42,352,820, forward strand.
CAGAAAGTTATACACAGGAGGAGGCAGGTAGCTGGGTCCAGGGGCAAGCAGAAAGTTATACACAGGAGGAGGCAGGCAGCTGTTCATACAGAGGGTCCAAAAGGCAACAGTACAGGCAAAGAAAAGGCTGGTAACGTCGTCCGGGAGATCAGGCAATAGGTGAACAACAGGGAATCCGATAGGCTAAAGTACAGGCAGGGAATAGGCAAAAGGCGTTAGTTTTTGCCTGCCTCACTAACTATTATACTCAGGAGGAGTAAATGACAGGGAAACCCAGAGCTCCGAAGGGAAGTGTGTCACAAACAAACAATACCTCACGAAGATGGGGTGCAAAGAACTGAACTAAATAGTGTGTGATAATGACATACAGGTGTGTGAACAGGTGATCAGAATTCAGGTGATTGGGATCTGGAGAATGAGCTGCGTTCAGGGGGATCTGTGTGTATGAGAGTGTGAGTTGGAAGCAGACGTTACAATATTAGGCCCAGTCTTCGGAACTTTGGTTTTCCTAGATATGGCTACGATATTGTGATCACTACATCCGATGGATTCAGATAAGGTTTCAAAGCACATTTCTGAAACATTTGTAAAAATGTGATTAATGCATGTGGATTAATTCATTCCTGTGCTGTTTGTAAATACCCTGGTTGGTTGACTGATAACCTGAACCAGGTCTCAGGCACTGGTTACAGTTTGAAGTTTTTTATTGAGTAGACAGCTTGATGAAAACCAGTCAACATTTAGGTATTGCAAGAGGAACAAATGTTTTAGTGAGCGAACATAAAATACTGATCCGTACTGTACATGTCACAGGCAAGGCGTTGGTGTTGTGAGTGGGTGCATGAATATATATATTTCCTTATATGTTTACACACATAGTCCTCGCACACAGGACCGGATTACCAAACAGGCAAGCAGGGCACGTGCCCCCAGCCAACTGGAGGTCTGGGGGCCCCCCAGATAGCTTATGAAAGCAAAATATGTAGAATTGCAGGACATTTGATTTAAAAAAAATGCAATACTCACTCAGCATCATGGCATGGGGCAGCAGGTAGCTTAGTGGTTAGAGTGTTGGGCCAGTAACCGAAAGGTTGCTAGAACAAATCCCCGAGCTGACAAGGTACAAATCTGACATTCTGGCCCTGAACAAGGCAGTTAACCCACTGTAGGCTGTCATTGTAAATAAGAATTTGTTCTTAACTGACTTGCCTAGTTAAATAAAGGTTACTTTTTTTTTTTTTTTTTTGTAAAAATAGCAGGAAATTTACTATAAAAGAGAAACAGTTTATGTTAGCCTCATGGCAAAATGTGTAGAATAGCATTTTAAAACAGCACACGTTTCTCTCTGCAACATGGCAAAAGGTGTTGAAATGCAGCAAGTTAGTTGATTTCATTCAAATGTGGTAGTCCAGCCCTGCACACACACACACACTTCATCCAATTAGTTGTGTAAATAAAGAGACACCATCATCTCAGTGTAGACTAGATACACGCATATAGTTAGACGTGACTGTGTTGCTAGTACAGCACATAAACAGCAGAGGGCGCTTCAGGACTCTTGTCTCAGTGAGTTTTACAGCTCAACTACAGTTCCTGTCCTGGCCAGTCTAGTGATATACTGTAGATCCAGCTAATGTATTGATTACTCTATCACACTGTTCAGTCAGGTGTGGGTGTACCTGCATGTGAAAAGATCTCAGGCCTCAGCCTATTTTCAGTCCCCCTCTTTCCTTTCCTCACTTTTATCCATAGCGACTTGCGTGCGTGCATACATTTTACGTTTAGCTGGGATTCAAACACAGTATCGTGGCGTTGTAAGCACCATTCTCTACCAACTGAGCTACAGAGGACCATGTATCTGCTCCTAGATAGATAGAGGCAGAGAACAAATCAAGGTGCCTGCATGGTTGATGGACAGTTAACAGAAGCATCATAAATAATACAGCTGTATCTCAATACTCTTACCTGGCTTCATTATACTACGGCCGTATCTCAATACTCTTACCTGGCTTCGTTATACTACGGCTGTATCTCAATACTCTTACCTGGCTTCGTTATACTACGGCCGTATCTCAATACTCTTACCTGGCTTCGTTATACTACGGACGTATCTCAATACTCTTACCTGGCTTCATTATACTACGGCCGTATCTCAATACTCTTACCTGGCTTCGTTATACTACGGACGTATCTCAATACTCTTACCTGGCTTCATTATACTACGGCCGTATCTCAATACTCTTACCTGGCTTCGTTATACTACGGACGTATCTCAATACTCTTACCTGGCTTCATTATACTACGGCCGTATCTCAATACAAGTACCTGGCTTCGTTATACTACGGACGTATCTCAATACTCTTACCTGTCTTCATTATACTACGGCCGCATCTCAATACTCTTACCTGTCTTCATTACACTACGGCCGTATCTCAATACTCTTACCTGGCTACATTATACTACGGCTGTATCTCAAAATTACTATGGTTGCAAATCTTACCTGGTATCCTTCCCTCATCTCCTCTCCTTCATTTGTTTCCTTTCCTTCACAGAGCTGAAAACACAGAATAGGAGTAAATGTTTTTCAAGCCCAACTGTAAGCAACCAGGTTACAGTTGGTGGTGAATATAAAACTTTTAAAAGGACAGCAAGGAATCTTTGGGAACGTAAAAGTGAATAACCAAAATGTACTGTAGGAAAATAACTTGCATCAACATTCTCGATTACTAGATCAACTGGGAGAGACTATTCAGACTACCAGCTACTAAACCAGGAGGGTTTGGCCAATCCCTTATTAACCTGTATATGACACACACACACACACACTAGAAATACACGTTAGTACACAGAAGTTGACACAGCAAATCCATAAATACCGAACAACTTAACTTTTAAATCCTGAAATGAACTTTAGCTCACACTGGTTTCCACTTATAAGCCGGCTATGGCAGATTAAAATAATACAAATTATAATTTAAATCATATTTTATTTATTATTTCTCTCTCCATGGGTACAGACATGTTATTCCATTACATATACATTAAGTTTCAGTACATAAATAATAAATAATAAATAAATATATGAAAATATATTTGCCAAATCAAGCATGACCAGAAAGAGGGAATGAGAAGTAAAGGCCGTGATTTTGGAGTCCCATAGGGCGGCGCACAATTGGCCCAACGTCGTTCGGGATAGAGTTTGGCAGGGGTAGGCCGACATTATAAATAAGAATTTGTTCTTAACTGACTTGCCTAGTTAAATAAAGTTTTTTTTAAATATACATATATAACTAAAATTATGAGTTCAGAGATGAAGGAAAAGAGGCGGAAGGAGTTGGGAATTACCTGATGAGATGTTCAACAGCAGTTCCACACTTCCCACGTCTCTTCAATGAAGTACTGTCACCACCTGGTGGGCAATAGAGGTGATTAGCAAAGTAATTTACTTTTGGTAAAATGAAGACTTATTCATACATAAAAGACTATAATGACTAAACATTACACAGAAACAGAAACACGACAGTACAAAAACACACAACTCTTTCCTCAGAGGAATTCAGCTGAACCTCATACAGTACCAGTGAAAGATTTGGACAGGCCTACTCATGCCGTTGTTTTTCTTTATTTTGACAATTTTCCACATTGTAGAATAACAGTGAAGACATCAAAACTATGAAATAACACATATGGAATCATGTAGTAACCAAAAAAAGTGTAAAACAAATCAAAATATATTTTATATTTGAGATTCTTCAAGTAGCCACCCTTTGCCTTGATGACAGCTTTGTTGATGAGAAGATAAAATAGGCCCTGTTCTACTGCCTCCTATCTGCCTGTGTAATAAACCTTAAGAGGTGGATATAAGCTCTGATACAGACAAGGTGACAGATACGCAGTGTTTTATCTTATCTCTCTTAGCATGCGGAGTGTGTGTGTTCACTCTTTATCGCAACAGTTAGGAAGTGTATCAGAGAGTATGTAGTGTGCCCTGTCTAGTGTTCAGCGATAAGTGACAGGAGAGAGTATCTGGAGGTCTAGATTGTACACAGTCAGTTAAAGGGCAGGAAGCTGGAGGTTAGAGTCGGTCAGTCGTGCAGATAGTCACAGGTACCCAGGGTCAGGGTTGGGTAGGTTACTTTCTAAATGTAATCCGGTACAGTTACTAGTTACCTGTAAAAAAAAAATATATATATATATATATATATAATGTATCAGTAATGTAACTTTTGGATTACCCAAACTGTGTAACGTAATGTGATTACATTCAGTTACATTTAGATTACTTTCCCCTTAAAAGACAAAAATGTAAGTTACCAATTAAACAACATCTATCACAGGACCAAGCAATTTTACATTTTTACTTTATGGGTTGGTTATGTAGGCTTCTTCTAACTACATATAATACGATAAAATACTTAATTTATAAATCCAAAAATGGATGTAGCAACTACAGATTGCCCCTTTAAGTCTATCAAAATTGTGTTAGTTTGACTATGTGTTCATTAGGCCTATGGATGTTTTTTTTTTTTTATCAGTATAAGGGCACAAGGCGAGACCCAGATACAGACACGAGGCAGATGGTTAGAGTCCTAGATGTTTATTAACAATCCAAAAGGGGTAGGCAAGAGGTCAAAACCAGTTCAGAGGTACAGAATGGCAGGCAGGCTCGAGGTCAGGTCAGGCAGGAATGGAGTCCAGAAAAACAGGCTAAGGTCAAAACCAGGAGGACTAGTAATAGAGAATAGAAACGCAGGTGCACCAAAAACAAACAAGCTGGTTGACTTGAACATACAAGACAAAACAGCACAGAGAGACAGGAAACACAGGGTTAAATAGACCAAGGAAAATAAGTGACACCAGGAGGGGGTGGAGACAATCACAAGGACAGGTGAAACAGATCAGGGTGTGACAAGGAGTTAGATTGAGCAATAAAAGTCCCACTTTTATTCCATGGGCTGGGATCTGCACTATGCAGCTGTTGTTCCATAGGCTGGGATCTGCACTATGCAGCTGTTGTTCCATAGGCTGGGATCTGCACTATGCAGCTGTTGTTCCATAGGCTGGGAACTGCACTATGCAGCTGTTGCAAGAGTGGTCCCCACCTTTCAATGACTGTCAACTGGTTTCAAAAACAATGATTGATAGGCAGCTTAAACTACTTGAATTCAACCATTATTGGGTTCAAAGATTTTTAAACAGCCATCCACAAACTGTAAGGCACAAATAGCTAAATGAGAGAGCAGCAGTGTGAATCACATCAAGGCGCTATGTAGATATCAATAATAAGTTATATCCATATCGCCATAGACAACACCACCACTGTCATCCTTACCTCCAAGCGTTTATTCAAGTTGGATAATGTCTGGATGCCGACAGCAGTCGTACCATTGGAAGACATATCTTGGACTGTAGCCTACAAAAGCCCATTCCTGCTCTTTCCCCGCGATCCATCAAACACATTTGTTTTGTCATCACAGTGGTCTCTGACATCACAGTGGTCTCTGACATCACAGTGGTCTCTGACATCACAGTGGTCTCTGACATCACAGTGGTCTCTGAATTGTGGTCAGACTCGCCGAAGTGGAACTTGTGCCTTTTTCTCAATGCTGATTTGAATGTCATTGAGAAAACAGAGAAGAGTCAAAGATTTTTTCCACAAACATACTTTCTGAATTTAAAAGTAATCCTTGAAGTAATTATCTAGTTTTTCAAAAGTATCTGTAATCTGATTAGAATATTTTTTGCTTGTAAACGGATTAGTTACTGGTTTTGTACTCCGTTACTCCCCGACTCTGCCCAGGGTAGTGAGCTAGAGGTTAGAGGCAGACGATTTAGGAGTTTTGGTTGGGCTCTGGTGTGACTCCCAAGTGTTTTGGACATATCGGGGGTTATTGTGGGACCTGCGATCTGAAGCATCAGTCATGATGCTAAGACTGGATCTGCCTACTGGCCCTGTCTCCTTCTCTGGCTGCCCCACACCGAGGCTCCCTCCCTGGGGTGAATTCTCCCCACAGTTGGCCCCACTCCAGGAGTTCCAGGAACAAGCTGCTACTAATCTTGTTCGATGGGGTCCGTTGGGACTATGACAGGGAAACCCCTCACCAGGACAAGATGGGCCCAGGACCAGGTCAAGGCAGCCTAGGTCCCCCCCACCATCACCAGCCCCACACACACGTCATTCCTCCTGCTCACTGGTAAGCTACTGCTACACACACACACACACACACCGGTAGGATACACACTGTTACACACAGCTAACTACATAATCGACTTCACCCTAATCACAGAACGACACATACACATCCCGTCTCCTACTGCTTCTAAAGAATGTAGCGTACTGCCAGGGCATGCACTAAAATACATGCACTAAAACTATCTTACTACAATTCCCTTTGCTCGGGTCCTTATCCAGCATACCCGGAAGCTACAGAGATAGAAAGGAACAGAACAAACAAAACGCTCATCCACAACATAGATAAGTATAATACATATTGCTTGTATTAAATATGAACACTGACATAAGTGTGAAATGTATGTACTAAGACAGAGAAGTTAACTTGTGGGTCGACACACATTGTTACCTTATCTTATAACGGAGCAGGGAGTCGACCCACATTGTTAACTTATCTGATAATGGAGCAGGGAGTCGACCCACATTGTTAACTTATCTGATAACGGAGCAGGGAGTCGACCCACATTGTTAACTTATCTGATAACGGAGCAGGGAGTCGACCCACATTGTTACCTTATCTGATAACGGAGCAGGGAGTCGACCCACATTGTTACCTTATCTGATAACGGAACAGGGAGTCGACCCACATTGTTAGCTTATCTGATAACGGAGCAGGGAGTCGACCCACATTGTTAACTTATCTGATAATGGAGCAGGGAGTCGACCCACATTGTTACCTTATCTGATAACGGAGCAGGGAGTCGACCCACATTGTTACCTTATCTGATAACGGAGCAGGGAGTCGACCCACATTGTTAACTTATCTGATAACGGAGCAGGGAGGAGTGATGAATGCGTGCGTGTGTTAAAGAACCAAATGCTGCCAGTTGCTGGACTTCTACGTCACAGGTTTACAGTGTTATACTGTAAAACTAGCAATAAAGTACCATATTAATTATTTACGGTACATTTCCGTAAAATGGCAACACACTGATTTTAGGCATAAAGTCAATTATACTTTAAATTCCAAAGATACCCTGATGTAACAGTACATTACTGTAACCACACAGCATTGTGTGATTGGCAACTGACAACTTTTGAACAATTCTGTAAATGATGGTGCATTGTGGGAAACTGTTGTGGACAGGGAAATAATTGCTGCATATGAAGTGGTACTCTAATTCCACCCCACAGAATACAGTACCTGTCACGTTCATCATAATGATGATTGGACCAAGGCGCAGCGTGCCAAATATTTTACTTAACAGAAACTAACCAAACGAACCACTACAGGTGTGCACACAGGCAACTATCTGTAGACAAGATCCCATAAAGCACAATGCGGAAATGGCTGCCTAAATATGATCCCCAATCAAAGACAACGATAAACAGCTGTCTCTGATTGGGAACCATACCAAGCCAACATAAACCATTAATCACCTAGATGACCCACCCTAGTCACGATCACGCCCCAACCAACAGAGAATAAACAGTTCTCTATGGTCAGGGCGTGACAGTACCGTACCATATTATTGAAGCGCCAAAAACCTTTTGACCAATGGTGGTTGCGTGGTATTGTTGTTTTTGGTTCATTAACATATTTTGAGGCCTGCCTTGTAAGAGGCTACGTTGTGCCACCCGTTAGAGTGATGTACCAAATTATTATTATTTGTATTCTATTTTAAGACGTAGATCAGCTTTAATATTGCAGATAGATTGTGGCTTCTATCAATTGAATTATCAGCATAATTTCCAATCCCCTTCATATATTTTTGGGAAATATATAAATACTTTTTAAAATCTATTTTCCTTCTTCCTGATTATTTTCCCCTAACCCTACCAACCCTACCATCCTTCCCCTAATTGGAGTATACTAATGTACAACAATACTTTGGCTTCTACTGCCAGCCCATACTGTACATACTATATACATTTTAAAGACAGTATAATTTACATGAGTTTTTGTTTTTTTATTGGTTATTAGTCCCATCCTTCAGCTCCCCTCAGCCCCTTCCATCTATCTCTGAACACCATCCAGTCCCATCCTTCATCTCCCCTCAACCCCTTCCATCTTTCTCTGAACACCATCCAGTCCCATCCTTCAGCTCCCCTCAACCCCTTCCATCTATCTCTGAACACCATCCAGTCCCATCCTTCAGCTCCCCTCAACCCCTCCCATCTATCTCTGAACACCATCCAGTCCCACCCTTCAGCTCCCCTCAACCCCTCCCATCTATCTCTGAACACCATCCAGTCCCACCCTTCAGCTCCCCTCAACCCCTCCCATCTATCTCTGAACACCATCCAGTCCCATCCTTCAGCTCCCCTCAACCCCTCCCATCTTTCTCTGAACACCATCCAGTCCCACCCTTCAGCTCCCCTCAACCCCTCCCATCTATCTCTGAACACCATCCAGGCACACCCTTCAGCTCCCCTCAACCCCTCCCATCTTTCTTTGAACACCATCCAGTCCCACCCTTCAGCTCCTCTCAACCCCTCCCATCTTTCTCTGAACACCATCCAGTCCCACCCTTCAGCTCCCCTCAACCCCTTCCACCTATCTCTGAACACCATGCAGTCCCATCATTCAGCTCCCCTCAACCCCTCCCATCTATCTCTGAACACCATCCAGTCCCATCCTTCAGCTCCCCTCAACCCCTTCCATCTATCTCTGAACACCATCCAGTCCCACCCTTCAGCTCCCCTCAACCCCTCCCATCTATCTCTGAACACCATCCAGGCACACCCTTCAGCTCCCCTCAACCCCTCCCATCTTTCTTTGAACACCATCCAGTCCCACCCTTCAGCTCCTCTCAACCCCTCCCATCTTTCTCTGAACACCATCCAGTCCCACCCTTCAGCTCCCCTCAACCCCTTCCACCTATCTCTGAACACCATCCAGTCCCATCATTCAGCTCCCCTCAACCCCTCCCATCTATCTCTGAACACCATCCAGTCCCATCCTTCAGCTCCCCTCAACCCCTTCCATCTATCTCTGAACACTTCAACCATTCCTGAACCTGCGACCAAAAAATAACCTACTGTACGTATGGGCCATACCAAAACAAGTGATCTAATGAATCTGTCTCTTCGCCAGTTTGGAAGCCTTTAAGGCCTCTGGAGAGAAAGTGATATTAAACATGGACAATTGGTATTTTATATCACTTGCGCTAGAAGCCCTAGCAAAGGCTTCCAAACTGGCATTCATTGATATGTTGTAATATGTAAATATTACCTAGAAACCAACCTGCATACACCAATCCCATACAATTACAGTTAAATACTGTAAAATATAAACCCCATTTCCCCTCAATGAATTGAATTAATTCATTACAATTACTGGACTAATAATACAGTCATGCACTGTACTTTAACTTACAGGCAGCCAGTTACAGTAAAAACAACAGCAAAAAAGGTAAGTCCTGGGTACTGTAAAATCCCTTACAGTAACATACTGTACTTTATTTATGGTAACGTACAGGCAACTAGCAGCCTGTATATTGTAAAAACAACAGGAAATGTTTTACAGTGTATCATTCAATTAGATAGAATTTGCCACCTACCCCACTTTTTCAAACCACGTTACAGGAAGTTGCCCAGATTTGTACTAACACACACCAAAACTCTAACCCTGACCACTCAATATTTTCCTCCCAACGTAAATGCTGCAACTGAAAGTTATCCAAATAGATAGACCACCCAGGTTAATTAAATTCTCTGCTATAAGAGAGTTCACTATTAACAAGTGTAGGAAGCCCAGCCTTGAGACCATTTAGTTGATAATCACAATGTTCCTCTCTACGGAAATCTTTAGTAAAAGGTCAAAGATGAATTACATGTTGACATTTATAATCAAATGAGGTACAAACTTCAAAGCAATAAACAATTCAAACAAGAAATAATCAATCCAACTTAAGTTAATAAAACACAATAATAAAATTTAAAAAAACGAATGCATTCGATCAAATGACATGTAACCATCATCAGTCTGTCAATTTGTTAGTCAGTCAGTCATGGTTGGTCTGTTGGACTGGTTGATGGTGTATTTGTGTTGGGGAGGGGATGGGATGGGAAGGGGTGGGTTCTGAGCTGGGAGTTACTGAATGAAGGTGGCAGTTGTGGGTTGGTCAGTGCTGTGTCTAAGGTTGGTGCTGGGGCTGGAACTGGGACAACCAAGGTGAAAGGTGTATGCGATCTGAAGAGGAACCAGAGTGTACTACCAATGGAAGAAAACGGTTCCCTTCCGGGTCTCTGCTATTCACAGTCGCGGCTAAAGGAAAATCAAAACAATACCACTGATACAACACAAACACACATTACAGTACCACTGATACAACACAAACACACATTACAGTACCACTGATACAACACAAACACACATTACAGTACCACTGATACAACACAAACACACATTACAGTACCACTGATACAACACAAACACACATTACAGTACCACTGATACAACACAAACACACATTACAGTACCACTGATACAAATGAAGAGAGACGTTTCAAAACGTTGTTATTTCGTTCATTCTTCACGCGAATGAAATGCACGTATTATACAGATCACTTCCTGGTTTGTCCCATTCAGTCCTAAAAAGTCTCATCTGCAAAGCCGGTGTAATGTCACCAAAAAGGAGAATGATGTTGGCGTAACAGTTACCATCAAAAGTCTACTACTAAAATTGGAAAAGATGTTCAATTTGTACAATTTGCAGACGGGAGGCAATACAACGAATCTACATGGAGCTTGCGTTGAGACCCTAGCAACTTCTTCACAAGCCAGGCGTGAGAAGGGACGAAGGGTAGCAAAACATTATATTCAAATTGGTAACACGTAACCGCTGGGTTTTATGCATGTAACCAATGTATCTAAACAGAAACACACAATTCTTTTCTGTGACAATACCTCTCGCTGAATGACTTCTTCTTGGGGTCAAATAGGCCTTGTGACGATGTGCCTGCCTGTGAACTACTTCCTTCTGTTTCTACTCCCAAACACATCGTTTGCTACAAACATTTGCTATTTACAGTTGAAGTAGGACGTTTACATACACCTTAGCCAAATACATTTAAAATCTGTTTTTTCACAATTCCTGACATTCAAGCCTAGTAAAAATTCCCTGTCTTAGGTCAGTTAGGATCACCACTTTATTTTAAGAATGTGAAATGTCAGAATAATAGTAGAGAGAATTATTTATTTCAGCTTTTTTTTAAATTTCATCACATCCACAGTGGGTCAGAGGTTTACATACACTCAATTAGTATTTGGTAGCATTGCCTTTAAATTGTTTAACTTGGGTCAAACGTTTAAGGTAGCCTTCCAACGCTTACCACAATAAGTAATTCTGGCCCATTCCTCCTGACAGAGCTGGTGTAACTGAGTCAGGTTTGTAGACCTCCTTGCTCGCACACACATTTTCAGTTCTGCCCACAAATGTTCTATAGGATTGAGGTCAGGGCATTGTGATGGCCACTCCAATACCTTGACTTTGTTGCCCTTAAGCCATTTGCCACAACTTTGGAAGTATGCTTGAGGTCAGTGTCCATTTGGAAGACCCATTTGAGACCAAGCTTTAACTTCCTGACTTCCCTCCTCATGAAGCCATCTATTTTGTGAAGTGCACCAGTCCCTCCTGCAGCAAAGCACCCCCACAACATGATGTTGCCACCCCCGTGCTTCATGGTTGGGATGGTGTTCTTCGGACTGCAAGCCTTCTCGTTTTTCCTCCTAACATAACGATGGTCATTATGGCCAAACAATTCCATTTTTGTTTCAGACCAGAGTACATTTATCCAAAAAGTACGATCTTTGTCTCCAAGTGGAGTTGCAAACAGTAGTCTGGCTTTTCTATGGCGGTTTTGGAGCAGTGGAGCAGTGGCTTCTTCCTTGTCGATATAGGACTCGTTTTACTGTGGCTATAGATACTTTTGTACCTGTTTCCTCCAGCATCTTCACAAGGTCCTTTGCTGTTGTTCTGGGATTGATTTGCACTTTTCACACCAAAGTATGTTAATCTCTAGGAGACAGAACGCATCTCCTTCCTGAGCGGTGTGACGGCTGCGTGGTCCCATGGTGTTTATGGTTGCGTACTATTGTTTGTACAAATGAACGTGGTACCTTCAGGCATTTGGAAATTGCTCCCAAGGATGAACCAGACTTGTGGAGGTCTCCAATTTATCTTCTGTGGTCTTGGCTGATTTCTTTTGATTTTCCCATGATGTCAAGCAGAGAAGCACTGAGTTTGAAGGTAGGCCTTGAAATACATCCACAAGTACACCTCCAATTGACTCAAATTATGTCAATCAGCCTATCAGAAGCTTCTAAAGCCATGACATAATTCTCTGGAATTTTCCAAGCTGTTTAAAGGCACAGTCAACTTAGTGCATGTAAACTTCTGACCCACTGGAATTGTGAAACAGCGAATTATAAGTGAAATAATCTGTCTGTAAACAATTGTTGGAAAAATGACTTGTGTCATGCACAAAGTAGATGTCCTAACCGACTTGCCAAAACTATAGTTTGTTAACAAGAAATTTGTGGAGTGGTTGAAAAACAAGTTTTAATCACTCCAACCTAAAGTGTATGTAAACTTCCGACTTCAACTGTATAATATCACAAGATAACAAAATCATTTGGAAAACACAACGTTATAACAAACGCTGGAGTCTGGTATTTATTTTTTTATGTTTACCTTTCGTAGCCTATTTCATGGGTTTGGTATCGTCAACCTGCTCTCTACTCTCTCACCACCGCTGGTATGGCACCTACAGTTGAAGTCGGACGTTTACATACACTTAGGTTGGAGTCACAAGTCACGCCTCTCATTATTGGTTTTCAAAGTTATCAGAGTCTGTGATAGCACTGTTCATTAAGAATGTACCTGTTTAAAGGAGTGAATGGTTTATTACAAGTTAGGGTATGTCTTTTAAGATGCCTGTTCTCCATGTAGTTGTTTAATAAATTATTATGTTGTTGGTTATTTACTCCCATCCAAACGTAAGCCTTAAGCAATTCATCAAATCATGGACTCTAATTAAGTGATAATGCCCTCGAAGCTGGTGTTTGGAGTATATATTGGCACGGGTGTTGTCCATTGAGGGCCGGTAAACAGTACCAATATATCCTCCAAACATCGGCTTCGAGGGCATTAACATTTTATGCAACGGGTTACCAACATATTCAAATAATGATTTTCATTAACATTATTTTGATGAATTTCTTCAAACTATTTCATCCTTCCACAAGATATAGTCCTGACACAAATCTAGGGTCGCTACCCAAGCTGGCTGGTCGTTCGTTCTATCGGGTCGGTTGCCAGAGACTCGACCCAGTCGCTCAGTCTTTTTTATTCTGCATCTATAGAAGCTGCCCAGTCGTTAGTTCTAAATGTTCCATTGCCATACTGGCTGGCAACGTTCTTATCCCTTGCTTGCTAGCTATCCAACTACGGGTAATTTACAGTCACGTCAAAAAGTGCAGCCAGAAAAACAACAAAGTAGCGCATTTGTTAAAGCTGTTTTCTAGTGCCATTTATTTGGATTCATCCACAACAATGAGCTAATGAGGTGTGCTTTTGCCTGGCATAGAAAACAGGCTCACTAGACAGGACACTTGTCCAGAGGAGCCAGCCAACAACAAGCTAACACAATAAGCTAACACAATAACTTCAAACTGAAGCTAGAAATACTGCAAACTAGCTGTACTTTGTTTAGTTTGTCCTTTTTTCAATTGACATAACTTTGAATATATCCAATAAAATGATGCCAGCTTGTCAGGACCCGGTTACTAACTCGGGTCTCCGGTGTGAGAAACAGTCACTTAGTAAACTGAGGCACAATAGTCGGCAGAACCCAGAAGATGAGGCAGACACAGCAGTACTAGAGACGGTGATTTAATAAAGAAAAAAGGAAAAGATCTTCAGGCAAAAATATAAATCCACAACGTCAAAAGTAATTCCAAGAGAAAAAATGTATATAAGGACGAGAGGGAACTCGGAACAGGAGATCAGATGAAAGTCCATCACTTCCTGGTGTTGGGAAACTGAAAGTCGCAAGGGGGTAGTGACACGAGTGACAAGTCCAGATCCCAGATCCCGAGTGACAAGTCCAGATCCATCCAACATAGTAACCCTTATGGGGTCACTTAGAGGTTCAGAGGGAACGCCATTCTCCTTCGCCCAGACACCATCCATGAAGTTACCTGCGGCTCCAGAGTCTACCAAGGCTTGAAGTGGAAGCTCGTGGTTGTCCCAGGAAAGGATGACTGGAATTAGCAGGCGGGAGTTGGATGGATGGGAGGAGGTCATGTTTCCCGTTGCAGGCCTCCTAGGTCTGCACGGGACAGTGCGTTTCCCTGGAGCCCGGGACACGTGGAGCGGAAATGGCCCGGTTTGGGCAGCACGCTTCAGTGCTTCGAAAGTGGAAGAGTAAGTCAACTAGCAAGGCATGTGGTCATTTTATAAGCAGAAATAAGGGAGTACTATCTATCACAGTAGTAGATGTGAGTGTTGTAAAACACATTCTGGAAGCTATATAAATTAATTTATTAATGTCTACATTTGTTTTTACCACATTATTATATTACAGACACCGTAATGCATACTTTTAAATTATATTATGTGAGCTAAACATAACAACAAAAAAAAAAAATGTAAACATATATATAAAATAATAATCCTTAGTCAATTTTTTGGAAGATTACTAATGCTACTATCACCACTACAACAACTAAATACATCTAATTTTGTCCTTGAAACGTTTAATTGAAATACTGTAGAATTCCATTCATTCCTATGGAGGACTGCACCTACCGGGGAGTACCAATATGGACGACCGTATCCTCTCAATGGCCAACATATAATGACTGAGAACCAGGGTTTATACACATCATTGGTCGTAGCCTATCTATGGTTTATCGTTTTTTTGTCATTGTGACAAGTGAATTGTCCCTATCTGAATGCCGTACTTCCTGTTAGGCGTGTGTTTTGTTGTTGCATTAGCTGGCTAGCTTATTTGAAGTAAACGGTCATCAGTAGTTACCTCAGCCACCAAGTCAGAAACCCCGCCTATTTCTACAATTTATATTCTTAAAATGTGATTTTAAAACCCTACTTTAACCTCACTGCTAACCCTGACCTTAAATTAACACCAAAAAAAAGCACCAACAATATAATAATCATGAATATTTACGATATAGAACAATTTGGACATTGTGGGTGTGGTAACCGAAGTAAACTAGCTAGCATGCAAAGTCATCAGATGTTTAGTTAGTCAACCGATCCACAAACTATTGGAATGTACGCAATGTTCTTCTGAGAAATAGACTTGTTGACAAGTCAATTCAATAGCTGCACAGAGTGGCGGGGATGTTGAATCAAAATGGGAAACATTTTCACCAGAAAGAGACGCACACGAATCACAGAGCAGGACAGGGCAGTTTTGGTAAGTAGCCTAGCTACTGTAGCTAGCTAACGTTAGCCAACTAGCTAACAAGTCAACCTTCTAACATACTATAACTACATTTGATAATGTCTACGTTAGGCCTAATGTTAGTAAGTTAGCTAGGAGGGCGGAATTGGGCAGTCTGACAACCCATAACGTTACTAGCCAGGGCTAACACACTGTTCTTTACTGGAAAGCTAGACTGCGAACTGAAGAGATTTAGTGTTGAAACAAGTGGTCTTCCAAGAATTGCATTAAAATGTCTGTCATCTCAATTACAGCAACTGAAACAGCAGAGAGATAAGTTAAAGCAGTATCAGAAGAGAATCACCCTGCAGCTGGAGAAGGAGAGGAATCTAGCCAAGCAGCTGCTGAAAGATGGCAAGAAAGAGTAAGGACTGGCTTCTCACCAGAAATGCTATGTGATCCTGATCTGCCTAAAGTGAAGGTTGTCACTTTAAAGCACTTGAGATTGAAAGCTGTCATGTGCATAGACCATATATAATACATATAATTACGAAATTTGGACATTATATTGGCTGTCATTGTATTGAAAATTCTCACATTTCTGTATTTTGTTTTCAAACAGGAAGGCCCTCCTCTTGCTCAAAAAGAAGAGATACCAGGACCAGCTCCTGGACAAGACAGAAAACCAGATAAGCAACCTGGAGCGAATGGTAAATACCTGACATTTGTCAACCATTCACTCACTAGCACCACCAGGAATATAGAAAATGATACTCGTGAGGTGTATAGGCTAATTTCCTGGCCGCGTCATGAAAAGTTGCACGTGCAGTTCCTCATCAGAAGCAGTGTTGTTTACGTATGACGCGTTCACAATAACTGGGATCTCGAAAATCTCCGACTTCAGTGCGTTCAAGACGGGTGGGAACTCGGGAACTCCGACTGGGAGAATTCATTTTGAACGGTCATTCAAATTGGAATTCCAAGTCGGGAATTTGGACATCTTTCTAGAGCGCCATCTTTCCGACTTGAAGATCACTGACGTCATGATTTGACCTCGTCCCCCCCAGAGTTCCCAGTTGTCTTAAAAGCACCACCATACGATCACATGCAACTTCAAATGCAGCTCTTGCAACTTAACCAACACGTAATCAGATGGTTATCGTCTACAAAATGACAGATGTCATCAGAGCACAGGAGGTTGATGGCATCTTAATTGTGGAGGACGGGTTCGGTTCGTGGTAATGGCTGGACTGGAATAAGTGACACGGAATCAAACACGTGTTTGATTCCATTCGCTCCGTTCCTATACCATTTATCATGAACCATCCTCCTGTCCTGCATCAGAGGGTCGATTACCTATGCAGGCCAGCGATGGCAAGGTGAAATGTAACAAATAGAGCTAGTTAAAGCCAGAAGAATAATATGCGTGTTGATCATAGCTATAGCCGTCAGTCTTTTGTGTTTTCATGGTCATCACTCACTAACTGTTTAAAAAAAAAATGTGCGGTCCCAACGCATCACTCAGAAGAGACGTTTGATGATGAACAGAAAATGTCTCTATTCATTAGTCGGACACCGTTTCAGAAATGTTTTCCACCGTAGCCAAATGTTTTGCTTCAAACGGAAAACACTTTGCATCAAACAAGAGTTTCTATTGGACACGTTTAAGTCCCTCCCCGTTTTGTTCCATTTGCTTCCACATGGTTGGGTTGTTTGGTTCCTAGTAAATACACCCCTGTACTGAACTAATGCCTTCTGATCTTATTGTTTTCTTTATAGTGTCAAGACATTGAATTTGCCCAGATTGAGATGAAGGTCGTTGAAGGCCTTAAAGTTGGAAACGACTGCCTGAAGTCATTGCATGAGGTACTCTATGTGAGGGTATCAGAGAGCTATGTTTGACCTCTATGTTTGACCTCTATGCTTGACCTCTATGTTTGACCTCTATGCTTGAAACCTCTATGTTTGACCTCTATGTTTGACCTCTATGTTTGACCTCTATGCTTGAAACCTCTGTTTGACCTCTATGTTTGACCTCTATGCTTGAAACCTCTATGTTTGACCTCTATGTTTGACCTCTATGCAACTTCCCTATGACCTGACAAGTAGCATACTGTATATGTCTGTCTTTTCCATAAGCCAATTAGTAAAATAAATAGGTTGCTACCTTCAGTGCATCTGCAATTCAAATAATATAGCATTCCGCATGGATATGCAGTGAATAAACATTGGCTTTCCTGTACTTACTGTTTGTTATTTCATATCAGGCGATGTCCATCGAGGATGTGGAGAGAATTATGGATGAGACCCAAGAAGGCATTGAATACCAGAGGGTAAGGTCCCCACTTTCTTTTTACAGAAGCATTGAAATCTTATTGAAATTACTGTATTTTGTTAATATTTATTTTTACCTTTTTATCTCTGTACAGGAAATAGATGAGATGCTGGCAGGTTCTCTGACACAGGAGGATGAAGATGCTGTACTGGCTGAACTGGAGGCCATCACTCAGGTCTGTCTGTATTACTCAACACCACTGGATGGCCAGCAACTATCATCATGTAACTCTGTTGACCTGAGACATGGCTGCAGACTCCTAACATATAATTGGTATATACAGTTTCTCCTATGGCGTCTATTCGTTGAACACAAGTAGGGATTTTATCACACAGTGACTGACTAGCCTCAAATCACCCATTGTGTTCAGCTGTTAGACGCCTTATCAGAGTCTACAGACATTTGTCAAGGCAAGGGACTGTGTCAATCTGGATAGTATCACTTCTCTGGTTCCTTACCTGACTTCTCCCCGCCTAACAGCAATAGATGAGAGACAGTCCCTTTTGAGTCTTGTTTTTCCTTTACTTCCCTTTCTGTCTGTCTGTTTTGTGTGTTTAGGGAGAGCTTGACCTACCCGAGGTACCTGATGAGTCCCTGCCAGACGTCCCAGAGGCAGCTGATGAAGAACCAGAGCCAGGTCAAGGTAGGTCTCCTCAGATGTGGCGTCATACTGAATTACAAATATTCATGTTGAGAGAATATGAATTCAGATGTAGGTTAAAGACTCCAGCAGTGGAAATAGACATTACATGAACACTAAGTGTCATTCAGAGTCCGTCTGGTTTTCTTCATTTCAGAGAGGGAGAGGCCAAGGAAGAAGCAGGAACGAGGGATGTTGGCTGTCTAGGGACCTGTCTGTTCGCCAGGTGACTCTGTGGGTCTTGGTACACCGGCCACTATATCCCCCTCATAGGGGTCTCATGCCCCCCCCCACACACACAAAACAACAAAAAGATTATCTTCACCATCTCTTCCAGTCCCTCGCCTCCAATACTGAACTTCCTGGTGCCCTGCTAAGCCTTGGCTTTGTGAGCCCCAATACTGCTTTATAATCCTCTTCTGGATTCAACCACCCCATCACTCCAACCAGGGTCATGGACTTTATTTTTCACATCATTGCCTGCAGGTTCTCCCATGTTTTTTGTTGTTGTTCATGTTTAGGGCCTATTTAGACACATAACGAAGAAATTAGTGGTTTGATTTAGATAATATTGTGCCTATTGCCTAAGTCCCGTGACGGGTATGTTTTTTTTAAATCTTCTGTGAACGAACAAACTATGTGATTAACAGACAAATTAATTCATGTGTCTCTTTTTTTTCTTCTTTTTTTCTTACTTTTCAACCTTTTGTGGCTCAGGCCTACTATCTGACCACAGAACACGTTCTCTTCGGGAGGAATAGACATGCAGACTGTCTTTCAAAATCATTACTGTTGGGATGGCTTTCAGAATCTTGCCTTGTCTTAGTTAAGAATGTCTTGATTGCTGCCAAACTGTCAATAATGGATATGACTTTGGCTTTGGTTTCATCTTGTTGATTGCGGAGTAAAATCCTTAATAGTACTGACCTATTTGCTAAAGCCTCCATTTCATGTAAATTCTATGTTCTTCCTCGTTGTGCAACAGTTTAACTAATCTAATGCTCCAGTAGCGTTGGCTTGGTAATTAGTTCAGTGTCATTGGGGGGAAAGGAAGGGCTAATTGTATTGTCAGCGGGCTTACTAACTTAACTCTGACCGAGCCTGGTGTCCTAGCTATCCATTGACTGTTATGGTATCATATTGGGTCTGTTTCACTATGAAGTGTGATTTTGGGTTGTTATCTGTCTGGATCTGTAATATATTACTGGCATATCATATCATGATATTGGGTTGTTATCTGTCTGGATCTGTAATATATTACTGGCATATCATATCATGATATTGGGTTGTTATCTGTCTGGATCTGTAATATATTACTGGCATATCATATTTATCTGAAATGGAGGGCCTACATATAACAGATAAGCACTAGCCATATTTAATAGAATATGTAAGTGGCTTATGAACCACTTATATATAGTGTAAAGTAAGTCTCTCTGAGACAGTGACACTCTTGATAATGACCGTGGTGACCATTTCCCAGTGGTATCATATTGACAGACCTGTGGCGTGTCTATACGAAATGTACCATGTTGTTATTCTGGAACAATACAAAGTATTTTTTAAAGGTTGCTGTTTGGCCAGCGTGTTGTTAGTAACAACCACTAGCTGGCAGCAAATAGCAGTTTATGATTTTACCTGTTGATAAGCAATACCTTTGCATACATTGGTTAGTAAACGTATTGTGTGGATTCGGGATGCTGTTTCAAATCAAATGTTATTTGTGACATGCGCCCAGGTATTGATTACAGTGAAACACAACAGGTATTGATTACAGTGAAACACAACAGGTATTGATTACAGTGAAACACAACAGGTATTGATTACAGTGAAACACTTAAGTGTTTCAAAAAAATGTACAAAAAAATAAATTGTAAATGTTCTGTGCAACTATATGGGACAGTGAAAATAACTGCTTAGCTATAATGAGGGGAATCATATAAGACTATATGTTATTCATTAGCATTTGAGTCATTTAGCAGACGCTCTACTCCAGAGCGATCTACAATTAATGCATTCGGTCTTAAGTTATCTAGGTGAGACGACCACACATCACAATCGTAGTAGGTACTTTTTTTTTACCACAAAATAAAGTAGTTATCAGAAAAGTTGGTGCCGGTAGGCTGCTTTTGCAAGTCATTGGAATTCTTCCTTTCTTCATGTGATGATTTTATATATGTATTGATAGAGCATCCTTGGACTATACAGAGGTCCTCTAAAATCAGTCCATAGTAGGTCACGGAGGATTATAACACAGCAGCATGTGACTAAAGATTCCAAGCGATGAGTAAGTGGTAGGCCTTATCTCCTTCATGTCCCTACCATGTCTGTTATCTGTGAAATGCTTGGAACAATTAGTATATTTCTGGGAAAAGTACTGAAATGTACAATGTAGATGTATTTTTTTTTATCTCAATGCCAAATCATTTTTGGGTTAACTATGAAGTACCTTACTGTGATTGTTTTCAATTCAAATGGTAAATATAACAAAATAGCTTCTTAGCAAAGAGGCATTTCTTATGCAATAATTTAGCTAAGACTGTCTGGGAGTAGTCTGAGTGGGGAGGGGGAAAACTGAAAGCTAGCTGTTATTGCCAGAGAGGTTAGGAACGCTCTTATTGGTCTATTAACTCATTTACTGCATGGTGATGTCACCATGGAAGGCCAAAACTCCATCCCACCTTTTCAAACAGCTCTTACACTAAAAGAGCATAATCATAATCTTCACAGTATTATTCCAACCTCATTGTGTGGAAATATATATAAAGAACACAGGAAAATCAAGTTTTGACTGCACAGTGAACTCCGATGTGCCGTTGAATGAATCTGCTGCAATACAGTGTGTCGCTGATTGTCCCCTTCAAGCCAATGACAGCGTGGGAGACAGAGTGGGTGGGAAAAGGGAACATGAATGACAGTGCGAATCGCTGTGCTCTATGATTCATAAAATATATCTGAACCTGGGGGACAATTACAGGCAGGGAAAATGGAGTGAGTGGGAGGCTGTTTTCAAGTGCTCCTGAAAAAACAGCCTGGTCTCAGACTTGACGTAACATAGTAAAAGTAAATTCGGTGATGGGACATCCACAAATACAAGCCATACGAAACGTAACATATCATACTAAATGGAGTGTCTTGAAAAATTAAGAAACCCGCACACTGCTATTGATAGTTTCACTGCTTTTTATTAAGCTTTCCGTATCGTCCTTCGTCAGAGCTTATTAAAGAGCAGTGATACTATCAAGAGCAGTGTGCAGGTTTTTCTTTTCATTTTATTCAACTGTTACCATGCACCTGCAAAAAAAAAGATAGCTCAGATGTGCAAGTGCATTTAGAATTTTGAACATACAGAATAATACGAAATGCTCTGAGACTAGGTTGGAGAAAGAGCCAGCTCTACAAAGGAAGGCCAGGTAATGATGACCTGGGGGATGTGGGTGGGAGGGTGTGTGTCTGTCCCCTCATTGCCAAGGACACACACACACCGGTTGCTGGTCCAGGTGACTACAGAGTGTCCTGGCTCTGCTACTAAATAATGGGGCTCCCCTCTCTGTCTCTGTTCAAGCCTCCTCATAGGCCTAACCAGAGCTGAGGGGAATACTTAATTGCTTGCTCTAATGCCTTTCCCTGTGACGCAGAACAGCAGTGCTAAAACCAGAATGTATCACGCCCCCTGGCCTATATTAGTGCCTTATTGCTTAAATATTTTGTATTAGTGTATTATTGCTTTAATGACTAGCCTCAACCACCCCGGCAGTGTTCAGGTGGCCGTTGTTACCTCCAGTTCCTGCTACGCTACATGTCACTAGGGACAGATATTGATTGATTCACTAGCTGTCTCAGATGAATTAGGAAGCAGTATCATTGTTGAATTGTTTAATTATGGAAACCACCTGTGTGAGGGCCAACTAGATTGTTCATCACACAAGCAAATCAATGGCAATGTTGAGAAATGCCCTTTAAAACACAACTTAATTCAGGTTTTCAGATAGATTTTTACTGTTGTGTTTATGAAGTTGAATTATAAGCTCATTTTAATGAAGGAGGGTTGTCAAAAGAGCAAGTTAAACCCAGTTTTAACTCTGTGGAGTGGTCAAGCAGGGGGTTAAGTGACCTGTGTCTCTCAACACTATAAGGTACTGTACTTTTCCTCCTGAGTTATTATAATGCTAATACGTTTCTGGAAAATTGGAGACATCAGCAGCATAGAAATCACTTATTGTCCACATCCAATGAAGAATAAAGCCTTGACACTTTAGAGATTTTCCAACAGGCTCTTGTGGTGCAGATCGTGACTTGCTGAATGAGTTGTGGAGGATTCCCCTGTTCCCACATATTGTAGCATATTGTAGCATACTGTACGAACAAGGTGACGCCGTCCTACACCGCTACATTCCAGACACTACGTCTGGATAGCAATGCACAGCTGTAACAGGTAGCTGCTAGCTGCTATTCAATCATAATGGTTTGTACAATGTTCGATAAATACACTCTGTTCTACGTCATTATTTATACCATACGTTATCGGTTTACGTTATTTGTTTTGCCTAAAATGTGTTCGCTTCAAAATGTGTTCATTTACTTAGATCACAATCTGTTGAAATCGTATTGTTGGGTATAGAGATGTGTGTGTGTGTGTGTGTGTGTGTGTGCATAGCTGTACTGTAGTCATTCAGGCATGCGGGTATTATGAATGATTTTTACGCAGAGGCAGAGCAGAGGCAGTGGTGTGGGCAGTGATCGAGAGAGGAGGCGGATCCCTTTAAAATGGCAAGCAGCTATGATCAGGCTGCCTGCGTTCTCTGTCAGCGGGTGGTATAGCCTCCAGACTGTGTGGGCGCAGTTGAAAAGTTTCTTATAAAAGCGATGATTCCGGAGTCTCGTATTACGCGCGTCCCCCCCCTCTGTAACAATTGTTTCTTACTACGATTCCTTCCACCTACTCCGTTTCTCCTTCGTAGTATTTCTTCGAAAAGCTCCCGTCACTAAAGGAAATCTGGTCTATGGTTTTGGCTGAAGAAGGTTCCACGATGTCTCGGACTGACGAAGTACACCGTATAACGGAGAATGTCTATAAGGTAAGAGGCAGACAGCGGTCCATTCGCTCCAGCTTCAATAATGAATACATTGATTATTGCTTTGATTTAAATGGCTTGATGAGTGGTGCCTCGTCAGCGGATGAGGTCTGATAACGTGGTTGCTTTTGGATTCGTTTCGAACTTTGTTTTACGCAGAGGTCAAGATAAGCCTACTCTCTATTCAATTAGAACAAATACAATATCCTATTTAATGAACATTGATAACGACTTTGGCTTCTATGGTGTACCTGGGCAATTTACAATCGCACCCCGTCAATAGGTCTCATCATTGCTCTAAAAGTATAGTTTTTTTTTCTCCCCTCTGCAGTGAGGGACACTGCGTTCACTAACGGCAACAGCCATAGGCTCACATGGGACAAAACAATTAATACAAAATTCCCCAGACAAAGTTTAAGTTGAATTCGGGGATGTGTATTAAAGTGACAGTTTGCATCGAGGTAGACAGGGGCAGCCTGTGACAGTTTGCATCGAGGTAGACGGGGGCAGCCTGTGACAGTTTGCATCGAGGTAGACGGGGGCAGCCTAATTTGCATGTCATGACATATTGGTTTAAGGAGTTCTGTCAGACCACGGGAGGATTTTCCGCTGAAACCAGTTGAGCTAAATGGCTTTAGAAGTAATGTACATCTGCCCACTGTCTGGTACCTCACCTGAATTTCGACTGTCCAGTCCTCCTTTATATCAAAGTCTATTCATATGTTGCAGCCTATAGGCCATGTAGTACTTAAAATGAGATATATATTAAAATAAACTAACAGCTAGCACAGTAGGTGGTTCAACCAATGACGCCTAGCTGTTGGGAGACATCTGTTAGTGGTGTTCTAGGAGTCTCCTGTGTTGAGAGAGAGAGAGGGATGGCACTCTTTCTGTAATTACCTTGTGAGGGGGTTGTTTGTCTCAGTGGAGAAGCACTTGGCTAACTAAGCAAATATAATAAGGCTAATTTTTTATTTTTTTAAACATTTTTGCAGTTGGGGTTAAATTGACAGATTTTTCACCTAATTGGCTCGATAATTCCAACCAGAGACCTTTTGGTTGGTTACTGGCCCAACGCTCTTCACCGCTAGACTACCTGCCACCCTCTATCTTTAGCAAGGTGGTTTGTTAGCATTGCTTTACTGGGGCAGAAGTTCACCTGAGCTGAGTACCTAACCTCATATTTTCTACTGTTTACGTTCCTGCACCTCTTATAGAATATTAGCTCAAAAGTATTGAGGAGTTCCTGAACCTAAATATAAATGGTACCGCCGCACAATGAGTGTCGACACCTATTTTAGTCCTTTCCGTCTCTCTTTCACCAAGCTAGAGGAGTTGATTGAGGGAATAAGGGACCGTCCTAAACCTGTTGAAACTGCCCTGTAGTCTAAAGCATTTCGGCAGGTCCTTCCCTCCTGCTATTTCCACAACAAAGCCCTGCTTTAGCAGAGCCAAGGGCGGAGGTGCTACTCTTCAGTTTCACTGCACTGTGATATGTTGACTGTGTCCCAAATGGCACCCTAGTCCCTTTTTTATAGTGCACTACTTTGGATATAGTGCACTACTTTGGAATAGGGTTCTGGTAGAAGGTAGTGCACACTTTGGAATAGGGTTCTGGTAGAAGGTAGTGCACTACTTTGGAATAGGGCTCTGGTAGAAGGTAGTGCACTACAGAGGTAATAGGATTCCATTTGGAACTGACTGGTTGTGCCATCCAAACAGGCTAGATTTCAGGAAGGGAAGAGAAATGTGCAGCGGTACACGAGTTTGAATAACCTGTGAAAGCTGGTCCATATGGTAACCATAGCCTAGTGACTGTTATGATCTGAGTGGTCTATACTTGACCCTATCATAGCCAGCCACTCATGCGTATTCTCCCTCTGAGCTTCATGTCTAACACCTAGACCCTACCCTAAACATACCCCTCTAGGTCGACTTTCAAGGTTCAGTGGTGGTAGAGCAGCCTGATGCTGAGGCCTGTGGAAGATGTTGGGGTCCTTAATGACCTGTGGAAGATTTGGGGGTCCTTAATGACCCGTGGAAGATGGTGGGGGTCCTTAATGACCGACCAGGGAGAGGAGGAACAGGTGCTCGTCTAATTAGAGCCAGAGAGCATTGCTGATGGGAAGGCCACTGGAGGTGTCGCTGACATGAAAGGCAAACACCCTACGCATTGCTCCAATGGAGTTCACTCATTTGGTGGGATTTGTAGGGTTCATATTGTTAGGGTCGCTACAATATGAATATGTAGAATGACAGTCAGTCAGTCAGTGTGGAGATATTTTCCTGACCAGCAGGTTGCATCATTACAGAGCCCAGCAGAGGGAGAGGAGAGAGGGAGTGGTGGAGCGATGCAGAGGGAGAGAGATGGAGAGTAGCAGCCGACCTGGTAATCTGACCCACGGCTGGGGGCCTATTGTGGGGCGACTGATGCTGACTGGCGGGGGCTCTGTGTTTGTGTGCATGCGGCTCTTAGGCATGTAGAGTGGTGTTTGCCTCAGTGAGTCTCTGAGTATGTTCACATGCACACAAATAATTCTACACTGCTCAAAAAAATAAAGGGAACACTAAAATAACACATCCTAGATCTGAATGATATATTCTTATTAAATACATTTTTCTTTACATAGTTGAATGTGCTGACAACAAAATCACACAAATTATCAATGGAAATCAAATTTATCAACCCATGGAGGTCTGGAATTGGAGTCACACTCAAAATTAAAGTGGAAAACCACACTACAGGCTGATCCAACTTTGATGTAATGTCCTTAAAACAAGTCAAAATGAGGCTCAGTAGTGTGTGTGGCCTCCATGTGCCTGTATGACCTCCCTACAACGCCTGGGCACGCTCCTGATGAGGTGGCGGATGGTCCCCTGAGGGATCTCCTCCCAGACCTGACCTAAAGCGTCCGCCAACTCCTGGACAGTCTGTGGTGCAACGTGGCGTTGGTGGATGGAGCGAGACATGATGTCCCAGATGTGCTCAATTGGATTCAGGTCTGGGGAACGGGCGGTCCATAGCATCAATGCCTTCCTCTTGCAGGAACTGCTGACACACTCCAGCCACATGAGGTCTAGCATTGTCTTGCATTAGGAGGAACCCAGGGCCAACCGCACCAGCATATGGTCTCACAAGGGGTCTGAGGATCTCATCTCGGTACCTAATGGCAGTCAGGCTACTTCTGGAGAGCACATGGAGGGCTGTGCGGCCCCCCCAAAGAAATGCCACCCCACACCATGACTGACCCATCTCCAAACCGGTCATGCTGGAGGATGTTGCAGGCAGCAGAACGTTCTCCACGGCGTCTCCAGACTCAGTGTGAACCTGCTTTCATCTGTGAAGAGCACAGGGCGCCAGTGGCGAATTTGCCAATCTTGCACGGTGTTGGGTTGTAAGCACAACCCCCACCTGTGGACGTCGGGCCCTCATACCACCCTCATGGAGTCTGTTTCTGTTTGAGCAGACACTTGCACATTTGTGGCCTGCTGGAGGTCATTTTGCAGGGCTCTGGCAGTGCTCCTCCTGCTCCTCCTTGTACAAAGGCGGAGGTAGCGGTCCTGCTGCTGGGTTGTTGCCCTCCTACGGCCTCCTCCACATCTCCTGATGTACTGGCCTATTTCCTGGTAGCGCCTCCATGCTCTGGACACTACGCATTGATGTGCCATCCTGGATGAGCTGCACTACCTGAACCACTTGTGTGGGTTGTAGACTCCGTCTCATGCTACCACTAGAGTGAAAGCACCGCCAGCATTCAAAAGTGACCAAAACATCAGCCAGGAAGCATAGGAACTGAGAAGTGGTCTGTGGTCACCACCTGCAGAACCACTCCTTTATTGGGGGTGTCTTGCTAATTGCCTATAATTTCCACCTGTTGTCTATTCCATTTGCACAACAGCATGTGAAATGTATTGTCAATCAGTGTTGCTTCCTAAGTGGACAGTTTGATTTCAGTGTGATTGACTTGGAGTTACATTGTGGTGTTTAAGTGTTTATTTTTTTGAGCAGTGTATATTAAACTGATTATGGCAGTATGGAAATGGTCATGTCAACTCTTATCTTAATTGGCCTAAAGGTCAAAATCAAAGTAAGCATATGTCAATTAAAACACCTTGTTTTCTGAGCAACATTTTCAAAGACCTGACCAGACGAGGCCCTGAGGTGCCAGCTTCCATCTGATACCATACAACCATAGACTGGCATGTTACTGAGGAGGTGGATAGCTGTATGCAATCAGATGGTACAGTATTAACAAAATTATTTCATCAAGGCAAGGTGTGAACATCACTCTGTTTGTGAGCTTTGGGGACTGATGTTTAAGAGGTAGACATGGGAGTTGATTGTCTCCGTTATCTCCTGAGAAAGGGTGTACTTGCAGGCAGTGTGGTGCGGTGCAGTCTCTCTGAAGACGTTGCTATTGCTTGGCAGCTCCTTGCTGACTGCGGAATCTTCAAGCTCGCTCAGGTTCCAAGAATACAAGACACCGTCTGCAACATTGTGCAATGACTCACACGTGTGTGTGTGTGTGTGTGTGTGTGTGCCTCAGCCTATATACTTGGCTTTGCCCTGAAAGGAGGACATCCTCACCTCCAGACAATCTGCTGTGACCAACCATCACAACCTCTGCTGTGTCTCACACACACACACACACTTCAACATTTTGTGGGTATGTCAAAGCTTAATCATCCTGTCTAGTATGTTCAATTGGTAATCCACGAGAGAGTTTATCCATTAAATTAGATTTCTCCATTTGCCGCAGATGATCTGTTAAATGCATTTTGGCCTTGTGTTGAGATAATTGCTATCATTTCAATAGCGCTATTGGCTGCTCCATCTCAGTGAGGTATGCTGAAATGCATCACCAAATATGATGAAAGCAGACATCTGAATATGAAAGATAATCACAATCATTCACAGGTGTGTGTCATATATATATATATATATTTTTTTTTTTTTACAGTGCATTCAGAAAGTATGCAGCCTTATTCTAAAATGGATTCATCTACACACAACACCCCATAATGACAATGCCAGAACAGGTTTTTTGAAATGTTTGCAAAAAAAGATACCTAATACACATAAGTATTCAGACCCTTTGCTTTGAGACTCAATTGAGCTCAGGTGCATCCTATTTCCATTGATCATCCTTGAGATGTTTCTACAAATTGATTGGAGTCCACCTGTGGGAAATTCAATTGATTGGACATGATTTGGAAAGGCACACACCTGTCTGTATAAGGTCCCAAAAACCAAGCCATGAGGTCGAAGGAATTGTCCATAGCATAGGAATTGTCCATAGTAGGTCGACCTTGAGGTCGACCGATTTATGATTTTTCAACACCAATACCGATTATTGGAGGACCAAAAAAAGCCGATACCAATTAATCGGACAATTTCTTTTTTTTTACATTTATTTGTAATAATGACCATTACAACAATACTGAATGAACACTTATTTTAACTTAATATAAATCATAAATGAAATCCATTTAGCCTCAAATAAATAATGAAACATGTTCAATTTGGTTTAAATAATGCAATAACAAAGTGTTGGAGAAGAAAGTAAAAGTGCAGTATGTGCCATGTAAGAAAGCTAACGTTTTAAGTTCCTTGCTCAGAACATGAGAACATATATGAAAGCTGGTGGTTCCTTTTAACATGAGTCTTCAATATTCCCAGTTAAGAAGTTGTAGTTATTATAGGACTATTTCTCTCTATACCATTTGTATTTTATTAACCTTTGACTATTGGATGTTCTTATAGTCACTTTAGTATTGCCAGTGTAACAGTATAGCTTCCGTCCCTCTCCTCGCCCCTACCTGGGCTCGAACCAGGAACACATCGACAACAGCCACCCTTGACGCAGCGTTACCCATGCAGAGCAAGGGGAATAACTAGTCTCAGAGCGAGTGACGTTTGTAACGCTATTAGCGCGCACCCTGCTAATTAGCTAGCCATTTCACATCGGTTACACCAGCCTAATCTTGGGAGTTGATGGGCTTGAAGTCATAAACGGCGCAATGCTTGAAGCACAGCAAAGAGCTGCAGGCAAAACTCACGAAAGTGCTGTTTGAATGAATGCTTACGAGTCTGATGGTGCCTACCATCGCTCAGTCAGACTGCTCTATCAAATCATAGACTTAATTATAACATAATAACACACAGAAATATGAGCCTTTGGTCATTAATATGGTAAAATCCAGAACCTATCATCTCAAAAAAAACATTTATTCTTTCAGTGAAATACGGAACCTTTACATATTTTATCTAAGGGGTGGCATCCATTAGTTTAAATATTCCTGTTACATTGCACAACCTTCAATGTAATGTCATAATTACGTAAAATTCTAGCAAATTAGTTTGCAACGAGCCAGGCAGCTCAAACTGTTTAATATATACCCTGACTCAACGTGCAAGGAACGCAAGAGAAGTGACACAATTTCGCCTAAGTTAATATTGCCTGCTAACCTGGATTTCTATTAACTAAATATGCAGGTTTAAAAATATGTACTTCTGTGTATTGATTTTAAGAAAGACATTGATGTTTATGGTTAGGTACACGTTGGAGCAATGACAGTCCTTTTTCGCGAATGCGCACCGCATTGATTATATGCAACGCAGGACACGCTAGATAAACTAAACATGGTTGATGATATTACTAGTTTAACTAGTGAATATGATTGTTTTTTTTATAAGATAAGTTTAATGCTAGCTAGCAACTTACCTTGGCTTACTGCATTTGCGTAACAGGCAGGCTCCTCGAGGAGTGCAATGTAATCAGGTGGTTCGAGCGTTGGACTAGTTAACTGTAAGGTAGCAAGATTGTCAACTCGGGGATTCAATGTAAAAATCTGTCGTTCTGCCCCTGAACAAGGCAGTTAACCCACCGTTCCTAGGCCGTCATTGAAAATATGAATGTGTTCTTAACTGACTTGCCTTGTTAAATAAAGGTGTAAAAAAAAAAAAACGGCCAAATCGGTCTTCCGATTGTTATGAAAACTTGAAATCGGCCATTCCAATTTAATATGTCGACCTCTAGTCCTTAGAGCTCCGAGACAGGATTGTTTCGAGGCACAGATCTGAGGAAGGGTACCAAAACATTTTCTACAAGAACACACTGGTCTCCATCATTCTTAAATGGAAGAAGTTTGGAACCACCAAGACTCTTCCTAGAGCTGGCCAAACTGAGCAATCAGGGGAGAAGGGCCTTGGTCAGGGAGGTGACCAAGAACCCCAACGGTCACACTGACAGAGGTCTAGAGTTCCTCTGTTGAGATGGGAGAACCTTCCAGAAGAACAACCATCTCTGCAACACCACCAATCAGGCCTTTATGGTAGAGTGGCCAGACGGAATCCACTCCTCAGTAAAAGGCAAATGACAGCCTGCTTGGAGTTTGCCAAAAGGACTCTCAGGCCATGATAAACTCTTTAGCCTGAATGCCAAGCGTTACGTCTGGAGGAAACCTGGCACCATCCCTACAGTGAAGCATTGTGGTGGCGGCATCATGCTGTGGGAATGTTTTTCAGCGGCAGGGACTAGGAAACTAGTCCGGCTTGAGGGAAAGATGAACGGAGCAAAGTACATAGAGATCCTTGACGAAAACCTGCCCCAGAGCGCTCAGGACCTCCGACTGGGGCGACGTTTCACCTTCCAACAGGATGATGACCCTACGCACACAGCCAAGACAAGGTGTAACGGATGTGAAACGGCTAGCTTAGTTAGCGGTGCGCGCTAAATAGCGTTTCAATCGGTGACGTCACTTGCTCTGAGACCTTGAAGTAGTGGTTCCCCTTGCTCTGCAAGGTCCGCGGCTTCGTGGGTGACTGTTGTTGATGTGTGCAGAGGGTCCCTGGTTCGCGCCCGGGTATGGGCGAGGGGACGGTCTAAAGTTATACTGTTACAAAGGCAGGAGTGGCATCAGTACAAGCCCCTGAATGTCCTTGAGTGGCCCAGCCAGAGCCTGGACTTGAACCCGATCAAACATCTCTGGAGAGACCTGAAAATGGGGTATTGTGTTATTAGATTGAGGGGGGTGAAACGATTTCATCCATTTTAAAGTAAGGCTGTAACGTAACAATGTGGGGGGGGGGGGGGAAATCAAGGGGTCTGAATACCTTCAGAATGCACTGTATATTAAACAAATATACTGATTTATTCTATTAGAGTAAGAAACAGTCTCTGGTTGTGTCGCGAATTGAACCCTATTCATTACATAGTGGGGGCGCAGGTAGCCTAGTGGTTAGAGCATTGTGCCAGTAACCAAAAGGTTGCTGGATCAAATCCCAGAGCTGACAAGGTAAAAATCTGTCGCTCTGGATGGATTGTCCCGGGCTTGTGGCTGTCTTGATTCCTACTGATCCATCTTCCCTGCGACCTGCCCAGTCTTGTACTGTACAGCGTAGCCTACGTTGCTACCATGGTGAAGACCAAAGCTGGTGGGAGTACCATTGAGGACAGTGGTATCTCTCTATTACAGGTGAAGGATGTTTTTAAAAGAAGAAAAAGCGTTCTAAAGCAGTTGGTACAATAAAATAGCTTCAACTAATAAAATAATGGAAGACCTGACCAGCGAGGTCCAAGACCTGAAGAACAGTTTGCAGTTCTACCAGGGTGAGCTCATTGAGTTCAAACAGGAGAACTGCAAGACGACAGTAAATCATTGAGAGCACATCCGTTCTGTATGTGAATCCATGATAATCTGATTGTTATATCAGGGAACAATCAAGGCTGAACAACGTTGTTGTGGAGGGAATTGCAGAATCTCCACATGAGACCTGGATGGAGTCTGAGGATAAGGTGAGGGAATGATCTCTGAGAAACTGAAGATGGACCACAGGAAGATTTGAGGTGGAGCACGCCCACCGGACTGAAAACTCACCACCGGCCCAGGTGACAGGCCCATGCCAATAGTTGAGAGGAACGTACATCTTTCCTCAACGAGGTCTATCCTGTACACCAGTAGAACAAATAAATTATCACAGCCGTGAAAGCTGCCAGAGCGAGTGGGGACATTACTTCCATCCACTGTGACAGGCTCATTGTCCACCCTCCCTCTCAAAAGCCTGGAAGGGATGAGGGAGAGCTGAAGGGAGAGATGAAGGGATGAGGGAGCCTATGAGTTTCGTAGCTTACACACCCGTACTGATTTAACAGACTGGTAAATGTTTTTGTCTCTTGCTTTGTTTGCTCTTTTCCATATTATGTTTATCTCTGATAAGCTACTCAGGAAAGGGCTGAAAATAGCCCATATTAATATATGTAGCCTTCGAAATAAGGTTCATGAAATCAATAACTTGCTAACATCAGATAACATTCATATATTAACCATGTCTGAGACTGACTTCGATAATTCCTTTGATACAGCAGTTGCAATACAAGGATAGAAGAGACAGGAATGCCCATGGGGGAGGTGTTGCTGTATATATTCTGAGCCATGTCCCTGTAATGCTTAGAGAAGATTGTTTGTCAAGCGTTATTGTAGTGTTGTGGTTGCAGGTTCACCTGCCTCACCTAAAGCCTATTCTTTTGCGATGTTGCTATTGGCCACCAAGTTCAAACAGTCAGTTTCTAAATAATATGTGTGAAATGCTTGATGTAAACTGAGAGGACTACTTTCTTGGGGACCTGAATATTGAATAGTGACTGGTTTTCATAAAGCTGTCTGCTTAAAAAGAAGCTTCTCACTGTAATCTGGTTCATATATTCTGGACCCTCGGTTTCCCATGCTAGCGATCTCCGGACACAGCTGTGGGCTATTTGCGCAAAGGGATGAAATAGGTCTACATACCTACTACTCTATTACTTATGAGCTTTCCACCGAATCAGAGCATGACATTTATTTTCCCTTTCATGAGGAAATCTTTTTCAAATAGACTACATTGAGGAACTATTGTCACTTTTTTTTTTAATGGATGTAAAAAAAATATACTTTTTTTGTTTACTTGCTGTTTTGAAGTGAGAAAATTACTTTGAGATGCTCCACAGCTCATTAGTGGTGGTGAGTTAAGACGATCAGAAATACTATCATATTCCCAAATGGGCACATTTTTATAAGCCTACAGTACATTAGCCTAGGCCTGCTATGTGTAGTCGGGTGCGTGTCCTTACTCAACATTGACAGGAGCGCTCCAAACAAAATACAATTAATACATTGACAACTCGTAAATGGAATTACAGAAACCATAAGTGTAGCCTAGGTTGTGATGTTGAGGAGACTAAGTTACTTGGTGTTACTTTTGCTTTGTAAACTGTCATAGTCAAAACATACAGTACCAGTCAAAAGTTTGGACACACCTACTCATTGGAGATTTTTATTTTATTTGTACTATTTTCTACATTGTAGAATAATAGTGACGACATCGATACCATGAAATAGCACACATGTAATCATGTAGTAACCAAAAAAGGGTTCAACAAATCAAAATATATTTGAGATTATTCAAAGTAGACACTCTTTGCCTTTGACAGCTTTGCGCACTCTTGGCATTCTCTCAACCAGCTTCAAGTGTGCCTTGTTAAATTAATTTGTGGAATTTCTTTCCTTAATGCGTTTCAGACAATCAGTTGTTTGAAACAATCAGGGGTGGTATACAGAAGATGGCCCTATTTTGGTAAAATATCATGTTCGTATTATGGCAAGAACAGCTGAAATAAGCAAAGAGATGGCTCTGATGAAGACCACCACCGGAAAGGAAGTCCCAGAGTTACCTCTGCTGCAGAGGATACATTCATTAGAGCTACCAGCCTCAGAAATTGTAGCCCAAATAAATGTTTTCTAGAGTTCAAGTAACAGACGCATCTCAACATCAACTGCGTGAATCAGGCCTTCATGGTCGAATTGCTGCAAAGAAACCACTACTAAAGGAAACCAACAATAAGAATACTTTCTTGGGACAAGAAACACAAGCAATGGACATTAGACCGGTGGCAATCTGTCCAAATTCCAACCTCCGTGTCTGTGTGAGATGCAGAGTAGGTGAACGGCTGATCTCTGCATGTGTGGTTCCCACCGTAAAGCATAAAGCAATTTGGAACTCTGTAGTGAGTGTTGCAACTGAGGACAGACAATTTTTTTTTACACGCTTCAGCACTCAGCGGTCCGGTTCTGCGAGCTTGTGTGGCCTTCCACTTCGCAGCTGAGCCGTTGTTGCTCCTAAACTTTTCTACTTCACAACATCAGCACTTAGTTGGACCGGGGCAGCTCAAGCAGTGACATTTTTTTAACGAACTGACTTGTTGAAAAGGTAGCAATCCTATGACGGTGCCACGTTGAATGTCACTGAGCTCTTCAGTAAGGCCATTCTACTGCCAATGTTTGTATGGCTCTGTGCTTGAATTATTTGTATATACATTTTTAAAATATATACACCTGTCAGCAATAGGTGTGGCTGAAATGCCGAATCCACTGATTTGAAGGGGTGTCCACATACTTTTGTACATAGTGTGTGTGCACATGCTGAACAAAAATATATAAACTCATATGTCAGCTATTTACTGAGCTACAGTTCATATAAGGCATTCAGTAAATTTAAATCAATTAATTTTCCGTAATCTATGGATTTCACGTGACTGGACAGGGGTGCAGCCATGGGCCCAGCCAGTCAGAATTAGTTTTTTTTCTCCACAAAATGGCTTTTTTTACAGACAGAAAAAACTCCTCAGTTCCATCTGTTGTCCAGGTGTTTGGTTTTAGGCGATCCCGCAGGTGAAGAAGCCAGATGTGGAGGTCCTGAGCGGGTGTGGTTATATGTGGTCTGAGGTTGTGTGGCCAGTTGGCCGTACTGCCAAAACCTGTAAAACAACATTGTAGGCGGCTTATGGTAGAGAATTTAACATTAAATTACCTGGCAACCGCTCTGGTGTACATTCCTGCAGTCAGCATGTCAGTTGCACGCTCCCTCAACTTGAGACAACTGTGGCATTGTATTGTGTGACACACCTGCACATTTTAGTTGCCTTTTAGTGTTGCCAGCACAAGGTGCACCTGTGTAATGATCATGCGGTTTTAATCAGCTTCTTGATATGCCACACCTGTCAGGTGGATGGATTATCTTGGCCAAGGAGAAATGCTCACTAACAGGGATGTAAACACACGTGTGTGCATAAAATGTGCGAGGAATACGCTTTTTGTTCACGTGGAACATTTCCTGGGATCTTTCATTTCAGCTCATGAAACATGGGACGAACACTTTAGAGTTTTGTTTTCCTATTCAATAGAACTGTGTGTGGCTATAATATTTAACACTCCCCAGAGAACTCTCCTCAGTCTTTTGTAGACCGTACATTCCACTGTAAATATTGTTTGGTATAAGCAAGGACGAGTTTTACATCTTAAAGACACACAAGGCTTCACTGCACGCAACAGCACTTGTTGATAACAACTCTGGTAGAGATTTTGTTTTCGGAAAAGGATACTGTTATAAATCAGTGGAGCGACTTATACAGACACTCCCTACTGTCACAGCCGTAGGCTACATGCTGGTCTCTCGGTCTCCCCTCTCCCTGTTTACTGAGATATTCACACTTCAACAAAGCGGTTTAAATACCTATTTCCTGTTGACATGTGCTTGTCCTCAAAAACATATACATTACTCACTACCCGTCATTGATGTCTGCATATATATATATATATATATATATATATATATATATATATATATATATATATATATATATATATATATATATATATATATATATATATATATATATATATATATATATATATATATATATATATATATATATATATAATTACTTCTGAAAAACAAGGTGGTAGCTTCCATTGTGAAATGTTGTTCCATATTCTTTGGAGTGTTCACTGTAAACCTTTTTGTTGGTTAAATTGAATTCTAGGGTGCTCAAATGTGTGGAGATCCATTGTGGTTTTTAGACATTGTAGGCAGGTGTGAGTTATTACCTATATGTTACAATGCAGAAGCACAAGGCAATTCTAAACCACTACTCTAAATGATGGCTGGTCTGTTAACATGCTCCTGGCTGTGTGTCTCAGCCCAGACGTCGGTTGAAACAGCTGGTGTGTCAGTCCTCTACGGGTGACACACAGGACAGCTGGGGTGTCAGTCCTCTACGGGTGACACACAGGACAGCTGGTGCCCCAGTCCTCTACGGGTGACACACAGGACAGCTGGTGCCCCAGTCCTCTACGGGTGACACACAGGACAGTCGTTAGGGTGTGGATGCAGAGGATATAGGGATGAAAGGAGGATAGAATGCCTGATCCCTCTCTCTCTTGTCAATCTCTTCAGATTAATGTCCTGTCCCGTGAAAGTAACACCGTTCAATCAGATTTAACCCAGACATAATTACTTAAACACAAACTCTCTACAGTCCGCGCCCTAGGATGACA
The DNA here is from genome assembly GCF_057628025.1 of Oncorhynchus mykiss. Classification (NCBI taxonomy): domain Eukaryota; kingdom Metazoa; phylum Chordata; class Actinopteri; order Salmoniformes; family Salmonidae; genus Oncorhynchus; species Oncorhynchus mykiss. The sequence goes on from NC_143041.1 coordinate 42,389,827, forward strand.
TATCATATTTCTACCACAGCAGCAATCAGTACATCAGCCTGTGCTATTTGTCCCAAGTGGCACCCTATTCCCTGTGTAGTGCACTACTTTAGACCTATTGGGCCCTGGTCAAAAGTAGTTAACTGTTTTGGGAATAGGCTTCCATTTGGGACATGGACAGTGACTCAGCAGCAGAGGTGCCACAGCGGCCATATGAATTGTTCTTAGGTCATTCTGGGTGAATTCTCTGATCCAATGTGGATGGAAGACAACAGTATTTAACAGACCACCCACCAGAGTGCACCAGTCAGGTTAGGATAGAGGATTGGCTCCATGCAGTGGGATCGTTTCAAATAGAGGTCGACCGATTTATGATTTTTCAACGCCAATACCGATTTAATGGAGGACCAAAAAAAGCAGATACCGATTAATCGGACTATTTTTTTTTTTATGTAATAATGACAATTACAACAATACTGAATTAACACTTATTTTAACTTAATATAATACATCAATAAAATCAATTTAGTCTCAAATAAATAATGAAACATGTTCAATTTGGTTTAAATAATGCAAAAACAAAGTGTTGGAGAAGAAAGTAAAAGTGCAGTATGTGCCATGTAAGAAAGCTAAAGTTGCAGTTCCTTGCTCAGAACATGAGAACATATGAAAGCTCGCGGTTCCTTTTAACATGAGTCTTCAACATTACCAGGTAATAAGTTTTAGGTTGTAGTTATTATAGGAATTATAGGACTATTTCTCTCTATACCATTTGTATTTCATTAACCTTTGACTATTGGATGTTCTAATAGGTACTTTAGTATTGCCAGCCTAATCTCGGGAGTTGATAGGCTTGAAGTCATAAACAGCGCAATGCTTGATGCACAGCGAAGAGCTGCTGGCAAATGCAGGAAAGTGCTAGATGAACAAGTAATACCATCAACCATGTGTAGTTAATCAATCAAAACATAATCACTAGTTTTCATAAGTTTAATGCTAGCTAGCACCTTAACTTGGCTCCTTGTTGCACTTGCATTACAGGTAATCGGCCTGCCACGCAGTCTCCTCGTGGAGTGCAATGTAATCGGCCATGATCTCCTCGTGGAGTGCAATGTAATCGGCCATGATCGGTGTGCAAAAGTGCTGATTACCGAAACTTGAAATCGGCCCTAATTAATCGGTCAATCTCTCGTTTCAAACCAGTGATTTTCTTTTCAAATTAGTCAGTGCTGCACGTCTTTTGTATCCTTCTGCAGCTGTAGTTGAGACAGAGGGCTACAGAGCTTTGGCTGAACCACTGTGGTAGCTAGCTACAGAGCTTTGTCTGAACCAGAGTAGTAGTAGTAGCTAGCTACAGAACTGTCTGTGCACTCTTACAAATAAGGTGCTAAGCATAACCATATAGGGTTCTTCGGTATGTCCCCATAGGGAACCATTTTTGGTACTAGGTTGAACACTTTACAGAGGGTTCTCCCTAGAACCCTCTATGTAGTGTTCTTCATAGAACACCCTGTATATGTTTCTACCTAGAAACCTCTATGAAGGGTTCTACCAATAGAACATTTTAGATGATAAAATGGCTTTCTAGAACCCTATGAACAGTTATATCAGCCTTTAAAATTATTATTTACAGTGCCATGATAAATCATTTTTCCTCTTTCAGATTTCTTTTAATACAGAATGTTTTCAGATCTTCAACCAAAACCTAATATTAGATAAGGGGAACCTGAGTTTATTAATTTCTGCAACACCCAATTCCTCTGAAGAAAGTAATTTCCCCCTTACCACCCCCTACCACTGTCAGTTATTGAGTGTAAGGGTAGGTAACAACACATCCACAGCGCTGATCCGCAACATGGGGGCCCTTCAGGGGTGCGTGCTCAGTACTCCCTGTTCACTCATGACTGCATGGCCAGGCATGACTCCAACACCATCATTACGTTTGCTGATGACACAACAGTGGTAGGCCTGATCACTGACAACGATGAGACAGCCTATAGGGAGGAGGTCAGAGACCTGGCAGTGTGGTGCCAGGACAACAACCTCTTCCTTAATGTGATCAAGTCAAAGGAGATGATTGTGGACTACAGGAAAAGGACCGAGCACGTCCCCATTCTCATCGACGGGGCTGTAGTGGAGCAGTTTGAGAGCTTCAAGTTCCTTGGAGTCCACATCACCAAAACAATCGTGTAGAGTGCACGACAACCTATTCCCCCTCAGGAGACTAGAAATATTTGCCATGGGTCCTCAGATCCTCAAAAGGTAGGACAGCTGCACCATCGAGAGCATCCTAATGGGTTGAATCACTGCCTGGTATGGCAACTGCTCAGCCTCCAACGCAAGGCACTACAGAGGGTGGTGCGTACGGCCCAGTACATCACTGGGGCCAAGCTTCCTGCCATCCAGGACCTCCATACCAGGCGGTGTCAGAGGAAGGCCCTAAAAAATGTCAAAGACCCCAGCCACCCCAGTCATAGACTGTTCTCTCTGCTACCTCACGGCAAGCTGTACTGGACTGCCAAGTCTAGGTCTAAGAAGCTTCTGTCGTGTCTTTGGGTATGCCGGATTAAGTGATATGACATGCTATTCTATAAAATAATTTCTCCGTAATTAATATTACCTGATTGAGCTAATCATGTAATTAACTAGAGTCGGGCACCACTAAATAATATTTATAGAGCTGTTATCTCCAGAATAAACTCTTAAAGACCTAGTAATATTTTACATCAATAGCAGTCAATATTAATCGTCATCTTAATTCCGTCTCAACCAAGAATTTACAACTTTCAGATATCTGCACGAACCCTGGCTCACAAATTCAATCAGCAATACAAAATTGGGTTAAATTATTTATTTACTAAAAACCTAACTAATTAAACATAATTACATAACTTGATTACAAATTACGTCATAAAGGAAAACATCCCTAGCGGGCGGAACAGATATGACAGCTTGTTACACAAGAAAAGGGGTGGGGTTTGAGTGAAAGGGCGGGAAGACTGAGGAACAAAGGGAAGAAGCTGTACTATCGTAAATACAGTATCTTATGCATTCTAAATTACCAACCATTTGGAAAAGGAAAATGCAATAAATATTTACTCTGAGCTGCACTTCGGTAGGTTAGTGGTAGATGGAAGGCCGTGTTGCCCAACCGAGTCCTTTTGTAGAATGTCTCTGGTTGTTAATTGGATACGTTGTTGTAACGTTGTTGGGTGATAGAGGGATACTCTCTGTTCCTTCCTAACCCTCATTTGCATCTGCTGTTGCTAACTCAACGGCTAGGAGGTATCACATCTGTAGTGAATAAGAGTTCAAAGTTCATACCATTCGCAACCAAAGCTCACACTGATGTTGGCTTCGTTCTGTAGTTATCTGAACCATTCTTACATAGGACCGTCGTCCTCGGAACAGGAGGTTATATTGTCCTCAAGGGCTTATATAAGAAGGGAGAGGAGGGTGTGTTTGAAAGGTTTTATAGCTCATGTCCCTTCACAGGGGCGGGCCACTGATTTGAGCACCTTACCTTATGAAAACCCAAATCTCACATTTTAGAAGCTAAAATCACATTTCATCCCATCACGAATAATTTTATATTCAAACATTTTAAATTGAACAACAATTCCATGTGAATCCGATAACTCTGTGTAGACTTTCCACTGTAGAGTTTGTCATCTTATCATTGATGAGAATGTCTCATGACAACCACACTGACATATTCATTAAGTACCACCGCATATGTTCAATTGGTCGGATTACCAGAATATAGTTAATTTCCCCCCCCACCTTCTGATGTTCCCAGAATCTCTATGTTAACAACCAAGGGTTTTCCAACTGTAACCTCAGTAGGGTAGCGAGAGGAGGAGAAAGTGGGGAAGAGTTATTTGACTGTCATAAACTTACCCCCCCAGGCCAACGTCATGACACTTCTAAACAGCTTCTAATCCCCCAAGCCAAAAGACTCCTGAATATCTAATCAAATGGCTACCCAGACTCTTTGCATTCCCCCCCCCCCCCCCCCCCCCACCCCTCTACGCTGATGCTACTCTGTTATCTATGCATAGTCACTTTAATAACGCTACCTACATGTACATATTACCTCAACACCGGTGCCCCCACACATTGACTCTGTACCGTTGGTTAAGGGCTTGTAAGTAAGCATTTCACCTGTTGTATTCGGCGCATGTGACAAACACGATTTGATCATTTGATTTTAACTGATTTGTGCCACATCTTTAGCTGCAATTTACTGCAACCAAATGCTTCCTGTAGTTGTTGATCAGCCTCTCGCGTCGGCCCATTCTTGTATGCAAAACTGCTTTAACTCGGCGACATTTGTGGGATTTCAAGCATGAACTGCTTGTTTCAAGTCCTGCCACAATATCTCAATTGGGATTAGGTCTAGACTTTGACTAGGCCGTTCCAAAACTTCAAATGTGTTGCTTTTTTAACCATTTTTCATGTAGTCTTGTGTGCTTTGGATTGTCTGTGTTTTCATGACTCAGCTGTGCTTCAGCTCACAGACGGCCTGACATTCTCCTGGAGAATTCTCTGATACAGAGCAGAATTCGTGTTCTATGGACAGCCGAGTCAAAAGTATACCTTTTAGGACGACATGGGTCCCATTTAGGGGTCAAAATTCCACAGTGAAGTGTGAGACTGTTCAACAACTACAGGAAGCCTTTTGTTATGTCATTGTTGTTATTCACTCAGGTTCCTTTTATCTAATATTAGGTTTTGGTTGAAGATATGATAACATTCAGTAGAGAATTTGAAAGTGGGCAAATAATTGTTCACACCACTGTGTATCATACGGCTTTTGAGGGCCTGGTTATACCCTAACACTGTGGTGTTGGGAAACTCCTAGTTTACAGGCTACATCATGGCCTGAAATTCACATTATACTGGCTTGCAGGGTGATATTTAATTCCTATTGGAATCCAGCCGGAGATGGGATATCCAACAAGTGGACATTTATTTTTTTATCACCCGCAACCTGCATTCAGAATGACTGCCAGTGTAGGGAAAATTAAATACTGAGACTACCTCAATCATCTAAACTGGAACAAGTCCAACTGCTAACAGATTGGTTTAGTTTAGGAAAATGTGCTGTATGCTATTTCTTTGTAACATAACATTTATCAATCAATGTACATGCAAAAACAGACATTAAAATAAACAATTCTGAAAATCACCCTGCAATAGAGCATGCTGGGAAATATGACATGGTTCTATGTAGAACCCTTATTGCCTTCCAAAGAGTCATCAAAGAACACTCTCTTCCAAAAACGATATTAAAAGTTATACGTATAACTATAGGTATAACCCTTTAGCCAGAGTTGACTAGGGGAGAAGGTTGGAGAGGTGGTGGTTTATCGGGGGGGATGTACCAGAAGAGACATATTTTCTATCCCTCCGTCCTGAAATTGCTGTGTGGGTTCTGGTTGTAATTAGATGATGAGAGAAACAGAACTGTGGAATAATGTGTGTGTGGAACTGCCTCCCTCCCGCAGGTAGCTTTTAGACTGACATTTAATCTCCGATTTGAGAGAGAAGAGATGAGGAGGGAGAAGGGGAGAGCGACTGAGAGGAGGGGGTTATTTCTGTGTGCAGGAACGGCCTGAACTTTCTCTCTCACATGATGAGTTAATGGTGATTCCACCCCATTTCAGCTTCCTAATGAGACATTGACCTTGGGCGTAGCTTCAGGTCTCTAGTGGTACGAGCCACACTGTGTGGAATAGAGATGAGGTGCCAGGTTGCAGGGGGATTTCCCACATTTCCAAATATGGCTACGGAAGTGCCTCCTCTCCCTGGCTCCAGTGGGTTGCACCACTGTGTGAGTCTGCACACAGATAACAGCTCATCTGAAAGGCAAATGGGCCACACACACGCACTGAATTGCCCTCCCTTGAGGACACTCGGGCATGGCAGTTTTGACCCAATAATTGACAGAGGCTTAGCGGAGGCATGTAATGCAGTGCCATACCGCAGTTTCACAGGGCCCCCCCTACCATATATGTAAGCAAGCCACCCCCCCCCCCAAAAAAAATAATATATTTATTATTATTATTTATTATTATTTATTATTATTATTATTTATTATTATTATTTATTATTATTTATTTATTATTATTATATATTATTATTTTTTGTGGTGGTGGGGGGGGGGGGGGGTGTCAATGGCTTGCTTCCTACAATTACCCACATTTTACCATGGGGCAAAGATGACAAAAATGTGTAGTTTTTATAGCTAATTTCATGCTATTCTAAACATTTTACAATGAGGTTGAGGTTTTTGTATTTTTAAGTCAAATTTCCTTCAGTTCTACACTGCCATAGAACGGAGAGGGGAATTAGCAGCTGATCTCGTGCTTATTTTGCAATGAGGCTGAGGAGAATTTATCATTTTGAAAGCACATTTCCAGCTTTTCTACACATTTTTCCAGGAGGCTGCTTGACCATGTTTGTTTACAGCAAATGTTGTCATTCTAAAATGTTTTTTTGCCATAGCATATGAACATATGTAATGTCCACTTAGAAGAGATGGAAGGGGGGAATAACATCAGAGATGCACCATGGGAATGGAAGAATAGCTGGACTTCTGCATGAGTGGATTTCTAATGCAGTCTTTAGCATTTGGCAATCATGGTCAGCATCCGTGCTCATTCAAATTCTTCAGAGCTGCCGTTGTAACGTGTGTGTGTGTGTGTGTGTGTGTGTGTTTTTTCAGCTGGAGGCTTCCTTGCAGTCTGATGGAACAAGACCCATGGGTACTGGGTCGTAAATTGCTTTTGTATGTGTGAGAAATGTGTTTGTGGTAGCTGACTTATTTTCTTGTCTACGGTGCATTCAGAAAGTATTCAGACCCCTTGGCGTTGTCCACATGTTATGTTACAGCCTTATTCTAAAATTGATTTTAAAATATTTTATGAAATTTTATGAAAACAAATACCTTACTTACATAAGTATTCAGACCCTTTGTGATACGACTCGGTGGAAGGAATTGTCCGTAGAGCTCTAGGACAGGATTGTGTCGAGGCACAGATCTGGGGGTAGGGTACCAAAACATTTCTGCAGCATTGGCGGTACCCAAGAACGCAGTGGCCTCCATCATTCTTAAATGGAAGAAGTTTAGAACCACCAAGACTCTTCCTAGAGCTTGCCGCCCGGCCAAACTGAGCAATCGGAGGAGAAGGGCCTTAGGTGATCAAGAGCCCGATGGTCACTCTGAAAGGGCTTCCTTTTGTGGAGATGGGACAACCTTCCAGAAGGACAACCAACTCTACCAATCAGGCCTTTATGGTAGAGTGGCCAGACGAAAGCCACTCTTCAGTAAAAGCCCGCTTGGAGTTTGCCAAAAGGCTCCTCAAGGACTCTCAGACCATGAGAAACAAGATTCTCTGGTCTGATGAAACCAAGATAGAACTCTTTACCCTGAATGCCAAGCGTCACGTCTGGAGGATACCTGGCATCATCCCTATGCTAAAGCATGGTAGTGGCAGCATTGTGGGGATGTTTTTCAGCGGCAGGGACTGGGATACTAGTCTGTTGAGGGAACGATGAACGGAGCAAAGTACAGAGATCCTTGATGAAAACCTGCTCCAGGGCCCTCAGGATCTCAGCCTGGGGCGACAGTTCACCTTCCAACAGGACAACGACCCTAAGCACACAGCCAAGACAACACAGGAGTGGCTTCGGGACAAGTCTCAATGTCCTTGAGTGGCCCAGCCACAGAGCCCGGATTTGAACCCGATCAAACATCTCTGGAGAGACCTGAAAATTGCTGTGCAGCGACGCTGTCAGGTTGGATGGGGAGCGCTTGAGAGGATCTGCAGAGAAGAATGGTAGAAACTCTCCAAATACAGGTGTGCCAAGCTTGTAGCGTCATACCCAAGAAGACTCGAGGCTGTAATCTGTGACAAAGGTGTTTCAACAAAGTACTGAGTGAAGGGCCTGAATACTTATTAGTGATATTTATTTTTTTATACATTTGCAAACATTTTATATATAAAAAACGTCATTATGGGGTATTTAGTGCAGATTTGATGAGGGGGAAAACAATTGAATCAATTTTAGAATAAGACTGTAATGTAACAAATTTGAAGAAGTCAAGGGGACTGAATACTTTCAGTATGCACTGTATATTCTACTACTGGACTGCTATATACAGGGATGGTGTTGGTGGAGGCATATAGGATGTTGGGTGACTGATATTAAGTATGATACGAAAAGAGGACATTGAGAACCATGGGACAGACTGGGTCACCTTGATAGCTGGCAGCAGGGTAGTACAATCCATACGCCATCCGAGTTAGACCCTCTTAGTTGGCATGGAGACCAGATGACCACAGACGTCCTGCCATTCCATATCCCTCCACACCTGAATACTGTAATCAGGTGTAACCTTGACATTTTCAGGTGTGTGTACATACACAAATACTTATCTTTTCCAAATAGCAGCCCAGCACAAAGAGAACATTAGAGGACGTATGAAGTTGACCCAATAATTCAACTTCTAATTCAACCTGTGAATGTCATGGTTTCTGCTCTCATGTGTGATCACTCACCCACAACTGAACTAAAGGGTCATGCTCTCTGTTTCTCTCTGTTTCTCTGTGTCTCTCTCTCTCTGTGTGTCTCTCTCTCTCTGTGTGTCTCTCTCTCTCTCTGTGTCTCTCTCTCTCTCTGTGTCTCTCTCTCTCTCTGTGTCTCTCTCTCTCTCTGTGTCTCTCTCTCTCTCTGTGTCTCTCTCTCTCTCTCTCTGTGTCTCTCTCTCTCTCTGTGTCTCTCTCTCTCTCTCTCTGTGTCTCTCTCTCTCTCTCTCTGTGTCTCTCTCTCTCTCTCTCTGTGTCTCTCTCTCTCTCTGTGTGTCTCTCTCTCTCTGTGTCTCTCTCTCTCTCTGTGTGTCTCTCTCTCTCTCTGTGTCTCTCTCTCTCTCTGTGTCTCTCTCTCTCTCTGTGTCTCTCTCTCTCTCTGTGTCTCTCTCTCTCTCTGTGTGTCTGTGTCTCTCTCTCTGTGTGTCTCTCTCTCTCTCTGTGTGTCTCTCTCTCTCTCTGTGTGTCTCTCTCTCTGTGTGTCTCTCTCTCTCTGTGTGTCTCTCTCTCTGTGTGTCTCTCTCTCTGTGTCTCTCTCTCTCTGTGTCTCTCTCTCTCTGTGTCTCTCTCTCTCTGTGTCTCTCTCTCTCTGTGTCTCTCTCTCTCTGTGTCTCTCTCTCTCTGTGTCTCTCTCTCTCTGTGTCTCTCTCTCTCTGTGTCTCTCTCTCTCTGTGTCTCTCTCTCTCTGTGTCTCTCTCTCTCTGTGTCTCTCTCTCTCTGTCTCTCTCTCTCTGTGTCTCTCTCTGTGTCTCTCTCTCTCTCTGTGTGTCTCTGTCTCTCTCTGTGTGTCTCTGTCTCTCTCTCTCTGTGTCTCTCTCTTTTATATTTATATATGCTGCCAGTCTCTCTAGCTAGCTACTGTAGTTTGTTTGGCAGGGTATGACACAGCAGGGCTAAATGAGCCACATGGCCACGTTGACTTTTTAATTTGCACCCCCTCCACGAGATGACACTGGTGGTGTTAATGTAGGCACGACCGATGGCGAGTCACGGCACACTCACCGATGCGCACACTTACACCCCTCATCCCTCATGTCTTTTAAAAGGACAGGTCACAGTGTTCCCAGAAAGGATATTGTTATTAGCATTATTTCAACCAGAGCTGGATCCCTCAGGTATGTGTCTGCGTGGCCCCTGAGGTGTGTATGTGACTTGATATTGACCTTTTCAATTACACTTGTCATACTGTAATTGCTCCAGTCGGATAAAACAATGTTGTTTTTCTCCCCCTCCTCTCTATCCCTGCTACGGTAGCATTCCCTTATTATCCCCCTTCACAATATTTGACCAGGGGTTAGATTTTTGGAAAAATCCACTGAGATCACTGGGAATTCAGCCCCAGACAACAGTTTCCAGTCAGCCCCTTATTTAATCAAAGACACAGCAATAACACACACACACACCTTGAACTTAATTTCACATTTGCTCGTCCCCTCACTTTCCCAGAACGTTGCCTTGGGGTCAGTCAGTTCCAACTCCACACATTTTGTAGATAAATATTTCACATACTGGCATTGCTGCACCAACAAGCATGTCTATGTGACCGAAACGAACATCGTACTGGATGTTCCAGCGTACTATCGGTGTATCCCAAATGGCACCCTGTGGGCCCTGGACAAAAGTAGAGCATTATATAGAGAATGGGGTTCCATGTGGGACACAGCCCATGTTTGAGTGTTCATGGGTCTCCATCCTGTTCCCAGCTGAAATGCTGTTGCAGGGAAACCGGCTTTGCTCATCTCCTTGGAGCAGCTTTGAAGCACTGATGCTTCGCCAAGCAGACTGGAACGTGTGCGTGTGTGTGTGTGTGTGTGTGAGAATCTCTGAAATGTAAGATGTGACTGAGGCATTTGTTGAAAACCATGTTGTGCACTCTTTGAATTGCAATTTAATTAAACCTATTTAAATGAGCATGGATTCATGTCTTATCAATGAAAGCAATATAACAGTAGAAATATGAACCTCATGGGCAGTAATGTTTACCCTGTCCAGAGTGTCCCGGGCAGTAATGTTTACCCCATAATCGCATTAGTCTGCTGCACTACTTTATATTCTCTCTCTCTCTCTCTCTCTCTCTCTCTCTCTCTCTCTCACACACACACACCACATGCGTACTCATGCATGCAGACCCACACAGTGACATGGGGTGTTTTATCTCTGGTCCTGTGTGAAGCCTCTGGGTATCTCCTTCCCTCTTAACCCCTCTCTTGATTTAAGCTGGAACAGAATCTCTCTTCCATTTCCTTTGATGAAAATGGGAACATTTCCTACTGAACAATTCCGAGTATTATGAGGGACAAGATGAGTATATGTTGGTAATCATTTTAAGAATCCATTTCCGTTTTTCATTAGGCTCGATGGATCTATGTTCGCTCTGTATTTGAATTAGCTTGATTGATTTTAAAGACGAGGCCACATTAAGTACATGGTTACAGCAGACGAGTCCAAGGAGCCACCTGCGAACATCCTCTCCCTAAAAAGCTTTGTGTCACTGTGTACATTCATCTCTTCCTTTTCCCAATTCACCTGTCAAATATTGACTTGCTGAATGGGAGTGTGTGTGTGTGTGTGTGTGTGTGTGTGTGTAGTTACATCTGTTTGAGTCCTGCTAAATGAACGACTTGTGTTGCTGATTTTGAGACGACTTGTGTTGCTGATTTTGAGACGACTTGTGTTGCTGATTTTGAGACGACTTGTGTTGCTGATTTTGAGACGACTTGTGTTGCTGATTTTGAGACGACTTGTGTTGCTGATTTTGAGACGACTTGTGTTGCTGATTTTGAGACGACTTGTGTTGCTGATTTTGAGACTTGTGTTGCTGATTTTGTGTATGAATTAAGATCAGACAATGTGACATGTTAATCATTTACCTAGTCCTTAACCCTGTGTGTGTGTGTCACCGGTGATCGGGAAACTCCTTCCTCCATTAGCAAGGTCCCTTATTACCATATTCGAGGGCCACTGATGATGATTAGCGGTTGCCGAGGCGGAAGCCTGCAATTTTTATTGGTGTGGGACTGGAGATAATCAGGTGAGGCTGGCTCTCTGGGCTAATGATGTGATTTTTGAGTGTGTGTGTGAAGACTCTGCAGTAGAGAGGTGGGTAGAGGAGTGGTTAATGAACGTTCCTACTTCTGGAGATCTTTTACACAAGGTTTATTTAAAAAAAAAATTTATACATAGATGAATCAACAAACCATTTAACCGTTTAACTAGGCAGACTTTGGTGCCAGTTGATTGCAGCCTGTGTAAGCGCGTACGGAGTGTTTTGTCCATGTTTGCGTGTCTACATAAGGGAATTTGTGTGTGTGTCACCCTACTACTTTAGAAACCTGCTGGCTCCGGCAGCAGCATCTTCTCAATGAGACTAGACCTGTCTGATGGTAGTTGCATATCTCACACACACATCGTAGTGATCGTCATCTGACGGCTGTTTTATTCAGCGTGTATAAATACATGGGTCTCTCTCTCTCTCATTTATGTATCTGTCTCCCTGGTGTATTCAGGATGATTACAATGGCTGGATAGGTTCCAGTGAATGAGTTTGTTTTGTAGTTTATGCTGCCTTATATAACGACACATACACATAGAGGGGTAGGCGGAAGCTAGGGGGAGGGGAGTGGGGGAGAGACAGACAGACAGGGCTATAAATAGGTTGGTCCCAAGGAAACCCTAAAAGCAAACTCGAGCCCATTTCTCTCTTTTGTGTGTGTGTACATGTGTGGATTTCTTCTCTGACTAAGGGTGTAGAGACAAAGAATCAGTGCATCTGCGACAGAAAAACGCTCATAAAATATGTATTTTCTGTGCTTATTTGTTTCTATAAAAAACTTATGCTTACTTGTCCTCATCATATTAAATCAAATCTAGCATTTTTTTTATACATTTAAATTAAACATAAGTGATGCACATCAATGCATTTCACAACTTCCTCTCTTTAAACATTTATATATCCTGTATATACATCCTCCCTCCTCTCTTTAAACATTTCTCTCACAGCAGATATATCCTGTATTTACTCCCTCCCTCCCTGTCCTTCCTGCAGATGGTATATCCCGTATTTACGTTCTCCCTCCTCCCTTTCCTTCCTGCAGATGGTATATCCCGTATTTACGTTCTCCCTCCTCCCTGTCCTTCCTGCAGATGGTATATCCTGTATTTACTCCTTCCCTCCCTGTCCTTCCTGCAGATGGTATATCCTGTATTTACGTCCTCCCTCCGTCCCTGTCCTTCCTGCAGATGGTATATCCTGTATTTACTCCCTCCCTCCCTGTCCTTCCTGCAGATGGTATATCCCGTATTTACGTTCTCCCTCCTCCCTGTCCTTCCTGCAGATGGTATATCCTGTATTTACGTCCTCCCTCCGTCCCTGTCCTTCCTGCAGATGGTATATCCTGTATTTACTCCTTCCCTCCCTGTCCTTTCTGCAGATGGTATATCCTGTATTTACGTTCTCCCTCCTCCCTGTCCTTCTTGCAGATGGTATATCCTGTATTTACATCCTCCCTCCCTTCCTGCAGATGGTATATCCTGGATTTACGTCTGTCAAGTTGTCTAGGTGTTATAATTATTTCAGCTCTGCCCAAACTTGAAAACGGCTTGCTCAACACATGAAGGATGCAAAGGGACAACTCAATTCCTTTTTAGTGTTTTATTATGGTTTTGATGCCATTTGTTGAATATGTTGAAACAGTTGATTTGTTGAATAGACTAGTTGAATGACAGGTTCTTGAACCCAAGGAGGTCACACGAACCTCTGTGTTGGGGCAGGTTCAATTTCAGCTATCAGGTTTTTCCTTCTTCAACAGGAAACAATGATGCGTCTGACATCCCTATGAAGAACTGTAGCAGGTATTTTAGTTGAGAGTTTCTTTGACTTCTCTTGAGCAGGCTTCACAGTTGGGACTGGGTAGCTGGGAAAAGTTCTGACATGCACATCTCTGACGATGCCCTTCTTGTCAATGTTGACACTGATGACTCTGGCTAGTTTGTAGTGACCCCTCCAGATATTTTGGTCAGCCAGCCAGACAACCTAGCCAGACATTCCTATGTGTTGTGTGCCATTTACTCCTCACGAATAGATTGGGCCCAGCTAACTGACTCCACTTCCTCCAGAACCGGTCAACTTCTGTTTGGATAGCTCTCAATCTTTTGTATGGGTAGCTTTCAAAATCAAAGCATCCAAGATCTCCTCTGGGTCCAATCCGTCCAAGCAGAAGGGAATTTGGGCTGACGTATTCTATGCAGTCCTCCCGGCTTTGAGTTCTTGCATCTATGGGCCTCTCATTGGCAAGGTTAGCAGCTGTGTAGAGAAATGTTTGAAACTCACTCCATGTGAAGAGTCCTTCTCCTCCCAGGTTGTGCAAAGCCCGCTTCACAGTACGAACAGCTGCTTCTGCAGCTCCATTCCTGTGAGGGGAGTCTGCTGGGTGGATTTTCCAGCTCCATTCTGTCCCATGCTTGGAAGCTTCATTTTCAAGCTCAGATTTACTTAGTTGATCCAAGAAGAGGTAGAGTTCTTTGAGGGCAGGTCTGGCGCCCACAAAGTTCTTTCCATGATCTGACCGCAATTTCTTTGGGTGCCCTCTCAGTGCCGTGAATCTTTGGTAAGCCAGTAGGAAGCCTTCAGTCGAATGGTCACTGACATCTGTGTGTATAGCTCTGGATACCATGCAACAGAAGACAATACCACACACCTTGAGCTTAGTTTTCTTTTTCACCTCGTCCTTGACTTCATATTAGTCTGGCTGGTGTTATCCGCTCGGATGGAAGGTCACTCATGATCTGTTGGCACTTTCTGTCCCTGGCCTTTCTGCACACCACACAGTTGTCAACTCTCTTGTTAGCCAGCTTCCGGCCTTTAATCACCCAGGCTTTGTTCCTCATCCGTGGGAGTGTGCCTGCTATTTCTTCATGCTTCATGCTAGGAGAGTGGATATCCATGCCTCATATGGTAGAATTGGTACGGCAGTTTCGTCCTCATCAAAGATCTGGAACCTTCCTCCACAAACTAAGAGCCCAGTCTCTTTATCTCTGTAAACAGTGAGTCTGTTGAGAGTGGTGTCTTGAAAGGTTATACCTTCTTGAGCTGCAAGGAACAAGTATCTTAGTGCATCTTCACACTCCCCGACAGTGAGTACAGCTTGTTTGGCTCTGGACCTCCAGTTTGTTGAAAGAGCGTCCTCCCACTTTGGTTTATCTGAGGCTGAATTCTTGGTCAACATTTCTTTCCATCTCGTTGCGGCTCTCCAAACCCAGGCAATGACTCAGATCAGCCTGGTCAGACTGCTGAATTTCCTGATGTCAATCAGTTTGGTTACCGCAGAGCCGGCTGGTGATCTTCGGATCCGAGTCTTGGGTTCATCTGGGTTATTTTGCTGTGCATCACTCTGGTTTCTCTTGACCTGCGCTCTGGTCAGTGCTGCCGAGAAAGCTTTCCTTCGAAGTTTGTTTATGCCTTCCTTGGCATACGCAGCGATTTCTTTGGCTGACTTATGTGGCCACTCTTCCACAGGTTGCCTCAGGAATGCTGGTCCATCCTGCCACATGGAATCTTCCTGGAGGTCTTCTGGGGCTGCCCCTCTTGTTATGTCAGCACTGTTCAGGCATCCTGGGATCCACCACCAGTCTTCTACGGATGTGGGTTTCTGGATCTCTCCAACTCTATTCGCAAAGAAAGTTTGATATCCATAGCTGTCTCTCTGGATTGCTCCCAACACAGTTTGACTGTCCAGTAGATGGAGCCATCGTTCAATTTCTATTTGACTGTGCTTTTCAACGTACTTTCGAAGTTGTGCTGCATAGACAGAACTGCAGATTTCAGCTTTTACTGGTTCTCCCTTTTGGTCCAATGGTGTTTTGCTTTGGATTCAACCAGTCTGACTTTGATGCCTTGCTGGGTCTCCCATCTTAAGTACACTACGGCTCCATAGCTCTTGTCACTTCCATCAGAGAATGTTATTCCCCAAGGTTTTAGAATCCAAGAACTCTGCAAGAAACTGTGCATTTTGGTTTCAGATGTGAACAGCTTAGCTGTTTCTTGATACTTGACAGTGGTTGCTCTCATAGATCGAGCAAAGTGTGTTTCAGACCTGTGCGCGGCTATATCCACTTCTTCAAACAGATCTGGATGTTTGTGGAGCACAGTCTTTCCTAGCGGGCCTTCCCACAAGACAAGGTCTCCAATCACCCTCACTCTTTGCGGAGCAAGTCTTCCTTCGCGGTGGCTTATCAGTAGCTCAATACTCTGATCTCCTAGATTGACTTCTGGGAAGAACTTCTTGAGTTGCTCAGGTTTGATGACTTTGTGGATGTTGGCAATTTCATTCAAACCATAGCAGATAAGCTCATGAGCTCTTTCTGTGCCTATGGGTGTTTTGACCCTCACTCTGAGGAGATATCTTCTGGTTCTAACCTTCATGGCCATTCCTCCAACTCCACGAACAACTAAAGTGATGTTTTCACTTCGAAGATGTAATCTTCTGGCAGCTCTGTGAGTGATGTAGTTTGTCCGATGCCAAGTCGATCAGGGTTCCAATTTTTTGTCCTGCATTGGCAGTTACCTTGAGCAGCATTAGAATAACTGGCAATTATTCTACTGCACTTGACTCAGTCACTCCCAGCTGATTCTTTGACACAGTTTGTTTTCGCAGTGATGTTGGTGAATGCTTTCTTGAATTTCTCTGCCATCTCTGGGGCGAGCTTAGATACAAATTCCTCCTGCTCCTCTGTGAGCGTATACCTTCTCACATTGGATTGTCTGTCTGAGTCACTCCTCTTAATTTCTTTCTTTGTCTGAAGGGAGATTATGGTCTTTCTTAGTCTCTTTTCCTGCACAGGTGTCTTTGCATTCATCTTCTCAATGACAGACCAAGCACCTCTTGCAGGCCCCCAGCTTTTCTACAGCATCCAACTTTTCCACAGGCTTCAGTTCTTTGAAATGCTTACAAAATATATTTTCTCTATGCTTTTCATCTCCACAGACAACACAGCCGCCTTTCCTTGTGGAACGTGTGGACGCTTATTTTCTCTCCACACAAGCATATTTATTTGCTGGCTTTTCACTCACTCCCAGATGCTATAATTTTTTGAGAATTTCCTCCTGTGTTTTCAGGAATTTTAAGAAGGTTCTCAAAGTGATTGTCTGGCGTGACATTATTCCTCGGGTTAACCGTGAAGACAAGCCAATCTCGCTTGATGTTGTCAGGTAACTTGCTTTCTATGGATTTGATCACTAGAGGGTTGTTGATGGTTCCTGTGCCTCAAAGCTCTGTGAGATCACCCAGTGCCTTCTCTATAGTTTTGGATTATGTCTAACTTTCCTTGGCTGATTTGCTCTGAAAGCAGGAATTTTCTCCAGATCCTCAATTATCTCCAAGGCAATTGTAGACTTGTTTCCATACCTGTTCTCAAGCACCCTGAACATGTCCTCAGCAGTATTGTAAGTAGACAAACGGAGGTCTCTGCAAATTCTCTCATCTACACTGTCAAGGAGTTGGATCTTCTTTACTTCGACTGAGCCTGCTGGTTCCCTCTGCTTCTGTAGACTCTGCCAGTCTCTCCTCCATCGATGGAAATTCCTTTTATACCCACAACCTGGGTAAACAGGTTGGTTTTATTCTCAGTGTCGGCTGTGGAGCTGGCATGGGCATCTGCGGCACTCTCCCTCTGTCTTTATCCTCTTCTGCAATTCTTTGCGCTGTGAGAAATCCTGCCCTCCTTGCTTCAAGGTTGTTTCTGAATGCTTTGAGATCCTTTACTCTGGCTTCCAGCCATTCTTTTTCTGCTACTGGAATCCACATCTCCCACTCTGCTAGGCTTGTGATTGCATCTTGGACT
Organism: Oncorhynchus mykiss; assembly: GCF_057628025.1. Lineage (NCBI taxonomy): Eukaryota > Metazoa > Chordata > Actinopteri > Salmoniformes > Salmonidae > Oncorhynchus > Oncorhynchus mykiss. The sequence goes on from NC_143041.1 coordinate 42,407,238, forward strand.
TGTGCCTTCGCACCATCCCACCGTAGCTCGAAGCCATCTCTAGTTACAGCAATAACAGGTATTTGAGCAACTCCATCACAGGCGGTCTCAGCTTCTTTGATTGCAGACTTCACCTCGTCCTCCCCGTATCTAGGCCATAGGTTGGACTGGATCATCCCCCTGACCTCATCCAATCGTACTTCGCATTCTTGGAATGTCTTCTCAGGTTCAGTCTGCTGCTGCTTGCTCAGGTCAGCTTCTTCACCCTCATCGGTTTCAGCTTCAATGTCTGCCAGAAGTCCATAATTTGTCTCACTGACCTTCCTTGCCTCTGACGTGAGCTTCTTGAACTCCTCGCGCAGTTCGCTCTTAGTCATGTGTTTTGCACCTCTGCTAAGGAAGTTTGCTTGCTTGGTAAAAGCACTCTTAGCCAAAGTTCTTTCTTGCTTCAGCTCCTTCACTGTTTTCCCAAGAGTTTCCTCTGCTATTTTGAGATGTAAGCCAATCCTCCTCTCTGCGACGACAGCTTTCCTGACTTCAGTCCGTTAATCCTTTTGTCTTCACTGCCACGCTGGTTATCAACTGTCAAGTTGTCTAGGTGTTATAATTATTTCAGCTCTGCCCAAACTTGAAAACGGCTTGCACAACACGTGAAGGATGCAAAGGGACAAATCAATTCCTGTTTTAGTGTTTTTTTTATTATGGTTTTGATGCCATTTGTTGAATATGTTGAAACACCTGATTTGTTGAATAGAGTAGTTGAATGACAGAGGAATAGGAAATAGGTTGATAACCTTAAACAGAGAATAAAAATGCATTATTTTACACAATAAACAATGCATGACACAGCAACAAAGCATGGCTTTGAATAAAGTAAACGTTTAAACAATTTAATCTAGCACTTGAAACAATTACTTCTGCAGTCAGAAAATATCCACAAAAAAGAAGTCACCACTCGTACCAAAGTTAAACATGTAAATTGTGCTAAGCACTGGATGCAACATAATAAATCATTACATACCAGTTGCGTCTTTAGGGTTGAACAATGAGCTGTTTGTATGTTGAGGAGCCAAGCAAAGCTAAGCCCAAACATTTTATACCCATGCTTATCAACCAGGTGCTCATGTAAAAGTAGTCCCTCCTGAAATTCTGGCTCAATTATTTTTAGTTCCACCCGTGTTTTTGGGTTATCTGCCCTCGAGGCCTGGAGTTCTTTAAAGGAAGATCTGTGTGCTCATGTTGAGTGTTCTGTTTTTTGACGCAACAACGTCCTCCCTCCCTGTCCTTCCTGTAGATGGTATATCCTGGATTTACGTCCTCCCTCCCTCCCTGCCCTTCCTGCAGATGGTATATCCTGGATTTACATCCTCCCTCCGTCCCTGTCCTTCCTGCAGATTGTATATCCTGGATTTACATCCTCCCTCCCTCCCTCCCTCCCTCCCTCCCTCCCTCCCTGTCCTTCCCCTGCCTTGTTGCACTTCTGTTTTGATGTAATCTTAAAGTTAAAAGCGTCAAGGTGACCTAGCGCCAGCCAGTTGGTACAGACATTAGTAGGCATCCCTCATGCCATGTCTCTCAACATCATAAAGCACACCATTACCAAGAGACTAGAGATGCCCTCCATCACTTCAGTGTCTGACAGCTCTGTCAGGAAAAGGTTAGAAGGACAAAGTAGAAGAGAGGAACTCTGTGTGTGGGAGGAGTGAGAGTTCCAGGACATAGAGGTTGGCAGGACACCTGGTTGGAATTGGAGGGTGGTTTTATGACCTGGGGCAGAGTGATTTTGGTTACCGTATCGACCCTGTTCTCTCACTCTCTATCTGCACCTGGGCAGTACACAGATGAGCACCTGGGCAGTACACAGATGAGCACCTGGGCAGTACACAGATGTACATGCTTGTGCACTTGTCAATTATTCCCTGGCTTGCACATTTCACCCCCTCCTTCACTCTGCCCCTCCTTCACTCTGCCCCTCCTTCACTCTGTCCCTCCTTTGCTCTGCCCTACTTCATTCTCCCCATCCATGCTTTCATTTTTTATATTTATTTATATACACAGTACCAGTCAAAAGTTTGGACACACTTACTAAATCATGGGCTACAATCATTCTACATTGTAGAATAATATTGAAGACATCAAAACTAGGAAATAATACATGGAATCATGTAGTAACCAAAAGTGTTATACAAATCCAAATATTTGAGATTCTTCAAAGTAGTCACCCTTTGCCTTGACAGCTTTGCACACACTTGACATTCTCTAAACCAGCTTCATGAGGTTTATGCATTTCAATTAAAACAGGCGTGCCTTGTTAATTTGTGGAATTTCTTTCCTTCTTAATACGTTTTGGCCAAACAGTTGTGTTGTGACAAGGTTGGGTTGGTATACACAAGATAGCCGTATTTGGTAAAAGGGTTAGTCCATAATATGGCAAGAACTGCTCAAATAAGAAAAGAGAAATGACAGTGCATCATTATTTTAAGACATTAAATTATCTGGATTGACCGACATTCAAGTACTTTGAAAGTTTCAAGTGCAGTCGCAAAAAACATCAAGCGTAATGATGACACTGGCTGTCATGAAGACTGCCACACAAAAGGAAGACCCAGAGTTAACAGACAATTCTTAACATCAACTGTTCAGAGGAGACTGCGTGAATCAGGCCTTCATGGTGGAATTGTTGCAAAGAAACCACTACTAAAGGACACCAATGGTTACAACTTCTGTGTCTTTGTGAGATGCAGAGTAGGTGAATGGATGATCTCTGCATTTGTTGTTCCCACTGTGAAGCATGGAGGAGGTGGGATGGTGTTTGGGTGCTTTGCTGGTGACACTGTGATTTATTTAGAATTCAAGGTCACACTTAACCAGCATGTCTACCACAGCATTCTGCAGCGATACGTCATCCTATCTGATTTGTGCTTAGTCCCACTATCATTTGTTTATATACACCTCCAGGCTGTGTAAGGGCTATTTGACCAAGAAGGAGAGTGATGGAGTGCTGCATCAGATGACCTGGCCTCCACAATCACCTGACCTCAACACAATAATTTTACAATCGTTTATGTATGCCTCAGGGTTTCCGTTGGGAAAATATGGCGCTGTTCAACATGACCGGTAGAGAGTAGTCCTAGGCTACTAAGTGAAGAGCTAAATAATCCTAACATTTCCACAACCTAATTTGTAGGTAAACCAATACCCCAAAAATACAAACCTGATTTAATTTATCAAGATCATTCCCCATGCTTGTCTCAGAGCAGTGTGAAACGGTGCTGAAATAGTAGACCACACGCGGGTAGTCTATTGCTTCAAATCCTATTATAACAATTGGATGTGTTTCAGTAAGCAACCATTTGTTGCTTTCGTTAGCCTACTTTATTCCAATATTTCTGTCATTTAGTGATGTGTTTTCCCATAGTAATTCATTATGGATCCATCCAGATGTGGTTGGAAAAGAGTGCATTTTGGTGGGCTATGCAATAGAAATGGGAGAAGTGACATGCCTCGCAAACAACTATTAATACGTTTTAAAGTCCCTAAACTCGGCAAGTGTCCTGCTGATGGCCCATCAAGGGTGGATGGCTTCTTTAGTATTCTTAACAACTCCAGCACACAGAAGAGAAAGAATCCTTGAATAATTCAACAATGTGTGTTATTTTTATTTGACCTTTTTTTATTTAACTAGGCAAATCAGTTAAGAACACATTTTTATTTACAATGACGACCTAGGAACAGTGGGGTTAACTGCCTTGTTCAGGGGCATAACGACAGATTTTGACCTTGTCAGCTCGGGGATTCGATCTAGCAACCTTTCGGTTACTGACCCAACCACTAGGCTGCCTGCCGCCCAATAAATAAATAAATAAATAAATTGCAACGTGTTCGGCTAAAGCGATTTGAATGCATTTTGACTGTTTTTAATATTGTCCATCAACCTAAGACCGCATCTACCGTGTTAGAAATGTTATTGAATTCGATAACAATGCATATGTTTATTAGGCTACTGTGTGTAGTGTCTTTAAATTACAACCCTCCTTGAGCTCCTTCTCGGCATTAGTCTATTGTCCGGCTAATTGCTCATGTGCGAATTTCTTCTTTTGTATTCCAATCTATTGGAATTACTGTATTAATTACAGTAATTTACCGTTCTCGGAGTGGAAACGTTGCTTGCAGAGTTCACAACCTGCTACACTTGTGAAAAGTGTAGCATCTACAGTGGTACAAAATATATTATTGAATAAGATTTTTTTTTAACTTTTTATTTTTTTATTAGGCTACTGTGCAGTTTGACAAAAACCAACAGGACAATGAGATGTTTACTGTAGCCTACATAGTAAAGTGTAACATCCTTATTTAAGGGAGAGCCATGTCCAGATTTTCTCAATGACATCAAGCACTCATTAACTCTGGACATAAACTTTTGAGCCTGAGTATTAATGATGTCACTTGGAGGTTCACAGGTGAAGTGCAACTAAGATGTAGTTGAAATAAACAAGCATATTAATTAACGAAAGCATAAAGATGTTGTGGAACAAATATTGTATATGCGTGTTACAGCGTCTTCTGACAAAGTATGAAGAAAAGTGAGTGTGAAATTGTTTTGACATTTTGCGGTTGCGTGAGGTTTGGCGATCACAGAATCCGTAGGATATTAAACACTCAAATAGGCAACAGAAGCAGGAACAGCATAGGGGGTGAGTGACTCACTCATTCCTGGCTTATGTTAAAAATAAGTTATATTAATTAAAACGGAGTCTGGTGCTCTCTAATGTGTGGGTAGGTCACTAGGAGTAAACGGATACTGGACTGCAGTCTGGAGTTTAATGATGAAGCAGAGTATACATGTGGTCTGAGTACACAGGGAAACCTTGTCTCTGAGTTTCACAAAATTGTACCAAACGGACCAGTTCGTTGCTGGCTCGTTGCTGGACCTTTTTTTACATTCTCCAGAACATGAATATTGTTCAGTTCTCAAGTTCTGTGAGGTGGAAGAAATTCCTTGTTCTCTCAATGAAAACTCACTCTCTCTCTATACTGTCTGGCCATGAGAAAGAATCTCCTCCAGGTATTAATGACCTACCTAACAGCAACCTGGGTGTAAGAGGGAGAGAGAGGGAGGTGGGGGGTGCTCACTGTACCAAAAGAGGGCAACATCATGACAACTGCCAGCTAATTGTTTTATTGCTTGATGCAGGACTCTAGTGGCAGAGAGGAGAGACTGTCGGACTGAAACGCTCACACCTCCATTAATTAACGGAAATATAGTCATACCCCATAATGACAAAGCAAAAATAGGTTTTTAGAAATGTTTGCTAATTTATCAAACATTTTTAAACAAATTCCTTGTTTACATAAGTATTCAGACCCTTTGCTATGAGACTTAAAATTGAGCTGAGGTGCATCCTGATTCCATTGATCATCCTTGAAGTTTCTACAACTTGATTGGAGTCCACCTGTGGTAAAGTCAATTGATTGGACATGATTTGGAAAGGCCCACACTTGTCTATATACTGTCCCACAGTTGACAGTGCATGTCAAAGCAAAAACCAAGCCATGAGGTCAAAGGCATTGTCCTTAGAGCTCCGAGACAGGATTGTTTTGTGGCACAGATCTTGGGAAGGGTACCAAAACATTTCTGCAGTGGCCTCCATTCTTAAATGGAAGAAGTTTGGAACCACTAAGACTCTTCCTAGAGCTGGCCGCCTGGCCAAACTGAGCAATCGGGAGAAGGGCCTTGGTCAGGGAGGTGAGATGGGAGAACCTTCCAGAAAGACTACCATCTCTATAGTGCTCCACCAATCAGGCCTTTTTGTGGTAGAGTGGCCAGATGGAAGCCACTCCTCAATAAAAGACACAAGACAGCCTGCTTTGGGTTTGCCTAAAGGAACTAGATTGATCTGATGAAACCAAGATTGAACTCTTTGGCCTGAATTCCAAGTGTCACGTCTGGATGAAACCTGACACCATCCCTACAGTGAAGCATGGTGGTGGCAGCATCATGCTGTGGGGATGTTTTTCAGCGGCAGGTACTGGGAGACTAGTCAGGGTTGAGGGAAAGATGAATGGAGCAAATGATGAAAACCTGCAACGGTTCACCTTCCAACAGGACAATGACCCTAAGCACACAGCCAAGACCATGCAGGAGTGGCTTCAGGACAAGTCTCTGAATGTCCTTGAGTGGCCCAGCCAGTGCCCGATCGAACATCTCTGGAGATACCTGAAAATGGCTGTGCATCAACACTCCCAATCCGACCTAACAGAGCTTGAGAGGATCTGCAGAGAAGAATGGTAGAAACTCCCGAACTACAGGTGTGCCAAGCTTGTAGCATCATACCCAAGAAGACTCGAGGCTAATCGCTGCCAAAGGTGCTTCATCTAAGTACTGAGTAAAATACCTATGAAAACTTACTGAGTACTTATGTAAATGTGATATTCCTTAAAAAAAAAAAATGGTAATACATTTGCAAAACGAACTGTTTTTGCTTTGTCATTATGGGTTATTGTTTGGCGAGGGGGGGGGGGGGAAACTGTTGAATACAGTTTAGAATAAGGCTGTAACGCAACAAAATGTCGAGGGGTCTGAATACTTTCCAAATGCACTGTGTGTGTGTGTGTGTGTGTGTGTGTGTGTGTATAGATAGCAGAAACGTCTAGGAGCAATATTGGCTCAGCCGCGAAGTGGACAGACCTGGTCCGCCGAGTGCTGAAGCATGTAGTGTGTAAATATCGTCACACTAACTACCGAGTTCCAATCTGCGTCTGGAAGCAACGTCAGCACGAGAACTGTTAGTCAGCAGCTTCATGAAATGGGTTTCCATGGCAGCACACAAGCCTACGATCACCATGTGAAATGCCCAAGCATCCGCTTGAGTGGTGTAAAGCCGCAATTGCATTCTGGTGCCATGGAAATGCGTTCTCTGGAGTGATGAATCACACTTCACCATCTGTCAGTCTGACAGACGAATCTGAGTTTGACGGATGCCAGGAGAACGCTACCTGCCCGATTGCATAGTGCCAACTGTATTGTTGGTTGGAGGAGGAATAATGGTCTGGGACTGTTTTTCATGGTTCAGGCTAGGCCCCTTAGTTCCAGTGAAAGGAAATCTTAACACTACAGAATACAATGACATTCTAGATGATTCTGTGCTTCCAACTTTGTGGCAACAGTTTGGGGAAGGCCCTTTCCTGTTTCAGCATGACAATGCTCCTGTGCACAAAGTGAGGTCCATACAGAATTTTTTTTCCAAAATCGGTGTGGAAGAACTTGACTGGCCTGCACAGAGCCCTGACCTCAACCCAATCGAACACCTTTGGGATGAATTGGACTGGCGACTGCGAGCCAGGCCTAATCGCCCAACACCAGTGCCTGACATCGCTAATGCTCTTGTGGCTGAATGGAAGCAAGTCCCCCCTCCCAAGCATGTGGATGAGATGTTCAACGAGCAGGTGTCACATACATACTTTTGTAAATATATGTATAATCCTATTTTCTCATGATTGTCTCATCATACTTCAGTTCTAGTAATGATGATATTGTAATGTAGTACTATTTTTCAGTGAGCGTATATGCAGAAGATAATGCTGGATCCCACCCAACCAAGCCACCTGAATCCCCTCCAGCAGACATTATACCCACAGTTAGATGCATTATATTAATTATCAACCCCCTGCTGTGGCCAGGTAGCACCACGCTCAAGCCAACTAAGCTAGCTGAATCTCCTCTCCTCTTCTTTCCTGTTTTCGTGTCATCCAATTTTATTCCCCGTCCTTGTTCCCTCATGTCTCTGCATAACCGAAAAAGTAATTAGCACAAACAACATGACCTGAGAGAGACCGAGAGTGAGTGAGTGAGAGAGACTGCCTCTTGAGCTGGGCTGCCCGGGCATCAACACCCACATACCTCTCGCTCCTTCTCTCCTTCGCCTGGGTGTGACTGATTCCCATCTACACTCTTGTACCTGATTGGCTAAGCCAAACTAGTCGTGTGCGTGAGTGAGCTGGTAGGAGTCGTGTACTTGCAGTGTGTGAGCGCCGGTGTGTGTGTGTGTGTGAATGCACACCCCGATTACAGAGTAGACCTCTGCCTCTGCTATGCTTATAGCTGCTCAGTCCGACTAAACTGTTTTTATTTCTCTTTTCAGTCCATTATGGAGCAATTCAACCCGTGCTTGCGGAACTTCGTGGCCATGGGGAAGAGTTACGAGAAGGCCCTATCCAGTGAGTACATCCTCTTCTTCATCTCATCCCCCCCTCTCCCATCCTGTCCAGAGGACCAGGCACTGGCCTGACACTGTCTTGCTGTTGCTTTTTAGACTCCTGATTTACCTGAACAAGAGATGAGCTCAGATGCTGGTGAAGTAGCCTGTAGTCTGTTTCCTCTTGCAGCCCTTCTGATCTCTTGTAGGACTTCGCTATGAAAGATTCTGCTGGGTGTCCCTACAGAAAAACCACATGATGTTTCACGTGATCACGTGAAGTGTTCCCAAAAACACGTGATTTTTTTTTTTTGTTGCCCCCACATGTGAAATCGTGTGCTTTTTTTCTGTAAGAGATGCTTTCAGTTACATGGACTGATTTTGATATTTTGTTGTGAGGCTCAGGCTGCCTTCCTCACCTTAGTCTGTTCCATGTCCACATCGTGGCCTCCACTTCACCTGCATCCCTCCATGCCGTCTACTTCTTTTAATGTTTTTTATTTGGTTGTTCACAAGTCGGATTGTGTGTGTGTGTGTGTGTGTGTGTGTGTGTGTGTGTGTGTGTGTGATACGGTTGAAGGGTGCAGGAGGACAACAATTTTGAGAGGGGGGGGGGGGGGGTCAGGTGGAGCTAAGAGAATAAAAATGGCCCCATTTTTAAAAGAACAAGCGAACTGGTATTGAGGACGGAGATGGAGAGAAAAAGACATTGGAGATACAGACTCTTGTTTCTTCTACCAATGGTAAAGGAGCAGCAGTGTAAACCTATTCTTTTCATCAGTGTCACATGGTCTTACATGAGGTTCAGACGGAACCCGGAATGCTTCTAAGCAGAATGCACGGAATATTGTAATAGATCGGTCTTACATGAGGTTCAGACGGAACCCGGAATGCTTCTAAGCAGAATGCACGGAATATTGTAATAGATCGGTCTTACATGAGGTTCAGACGGAACCCGGAATGCTTCTAAGCAGAATGCACGGAATATTGTAATAGATCGGTCTTACATGAGGTTCAGACGGAACCCGGAATGCTTCTAAGCAGAATGCACGGAATATTGTAATAGATCGGTCTTACATGAGGTTCAGACGGAACCCGGAATGCTTCTATTACAATATTCAGTGCATTCTGCTTAGATCGGACATTTCAATTGACTTTTTTTCCTTACCACCGTTTTGCTTTATGAACCATGTTCTCTGAGACTGACTCCCTGTCATATGTGGTATGCATACCACCCTGCATACCACTGCTGTCTTGCTTCTGAAGCTAAGCAGCGTTGGTCCGGGTGAGTCCCTGGATGGGAGACCAGATGCTGCTGGAAGTGGTGTTGGAGGGCCAGTAGGAGGCACTCTTTCCTCTGGTCTAAAAAATATCCTAATGCCCCAGAGCAGTGATAGGGGACACTGCCCTGTGCAGGGTGCCGTCTTTCGGCTGGGCCGTTAAACGGGTGTCCTGACTCTCCGAGGTCATTAAAGATCCCATGGCACTTATCGTAAGAGTAGGGGTGTTAACCCCGGTGTCCTGGCTAAATTCCCAATCTGGCCCTCAAACCATCACGGTCACCTAATAATCCCCAGTTTACAATTGTCTCTTTCATCCCCCTGCTCTCCCCTGTAACTATTCCCCAGGTCGTTGCTGTAAATGAGAACGTGTTCTCAGTCAACTTACCTGGTAAAATAACGGATAAATAAATAAATGTGTTGACCTAATAAATATCCAGCACTGTGAATATTGTCCAGCACTGTGAAGGTATAGGAGAACGCGTATACTACTGTATGTGGCAGTCCATCGGGGTGTTTGGCCAGAAACCGAAAGGTTGCTAGTTCGAATCCGAGCCAATTCGTTTTTTTTTTTTAAATGGTCGAGCTGCCATTGAGCAAGGCACTTAACCCTAATTGCTCCCAGGTCACCGTCAATAATGGCGGATCCCTGGTCGTGACCCCACTCTCCAGAAACAGCAAATCAGAACCAAGTGATTACACATTTTAGAAATAAGCCCAAGTATTGCCATGCCTAATATTGAGTTGGACCTCCTTTTGCCCTCCGAACAGCCTCAGTTCGTCGGGGCATGAACTACAGGGTGTCAAAAGCATTCCACAGGGATTTCGGTCCATGTTATCTCCAACTTCGCACAGTTGTGTCAAGTTGCCTGAATGTCCTTTGGGGGGTGGACAATTTTTTTTTTTGGTACACACGGGGAAACTGTTGAGCTTGAAAAACCTAGCAGCTTTGTAGTTCTTGACACAAACCGGTGTGCCTGGCATCTACTACCATAAAATGTTCAAAGGCTCTTAAATCTATTGTCTTGTCCATTCAACCGCTGAATAACAGACATACACAATCGATGTCTCAAGGCTAAAAAAATATATTTTTAACCTGTCTCTTCCCCTTCATCTACACTGATTGAAGTGGATTTAACATGTGACATCAATCAAGGGATCCATAGTTTTCACCTGGATTCACTTGGTCAGTCTGTCATGGAAAGAGCAGGTGCTCCTATTGTTTCGTATAGGCAGCGTATGCGATCGTATACAAATGTAAGCAAGGTTTGAAATTATTGTTTTTGGTCAAATATTGTATCCGTTTAGGCTTCTTGCAGTCAATTATGTTCCAGGTCCCTGACCATCGGTTCGAGAGAGAAAAATCACCCCGAGGCTGAACCTAGTTGATGCTCCATGCTGTACAGGGTTCACACTTGTACATCTGTGAAATAGGACACTTGTGAGCACCCCCTATTTGATCTTTTTATGAACATCCATTTTTTAATAAGGATTTCTTGTTGAAATACAGTTTTCAGTTGAATAGAATGGTGGGGAATTGGACATGCTGCACTATGAATCTATGGTAGGCTGTAGACTGGGAAAGCAAGTCCTACACAGATAGTGTCTCCTCAGCCATGCCTCTAGTGTAGTCTCCAGCTGTAGGTTACTGGTCTCTAATGTAGTGTTGTCTCCAGCTGTAGGTTACTAGTCTCTAATGTAGGAGCAGGCAAAGAGGGTGAGAGAGAGAGAAAGGACTGGAGAGGGAGAGAGATAGATGCAGGAAATATGAAGCTCTAAGGACCAATAAAGGAGGACTCAGTGTTGTCTGATAAGAATAAAAATAGCTACACAGCTCCAGGATGGAAAATTAAACTTCTTCATTGCAGATAAGGCGTAGAACTGAGGTTCTGGCTTAGGCTGCGGTTGCAAAGGCAAAGGGCACAGCCAGCATTCAAATCACCACAGGGTGCCTCGTGGGCCTCCATACAATAACTGGAATTGTAAATATGCCAGTTCTGCCTCTGCTCTTAGGAGAAGAAAGGGAGCCCATAAATCGCAACAGGGAACAAGGAGTGGTGCTTGGCTGGACTTGAGGTCCCTGGAGTTTGGTTGACTAACATCATGATTCGGTCTAGGGAGAGAGCTGCCTGCTTCTACAGTACCAGTCAAAAGTTTGGACACTAATCATTTCAAGGGGTTTTCTTTGTTTTTACTATTTTCTACATTTGTAGAATCATAGTGAAGACATCAAAACTATGAAATAACACTTATGGAATCATGTAGTAACCCAAAAAGGGTTAAACAAATCAAAATGTATTTTATATTTGAGATTCTTCAAAGTAGCCACCCTTTGCCTTGATGACAGCTTTGCACGCTCTTGGCATTCTCTCAACCAGTTTCACGAGGAATGCTTTTCCTTGGAGATGCTGTTTGTTCGATTTTGGAGGATAGGAGAGTGGTGTAGTGGATGCAATGCTTAGACTGGTATTTAGCCAGCTGTTCTGTTTAGTTTTGGGACTGGAGAAGGTGGGGCAATTTCACACAGCACACAACTGCACTGGCATCATGTTGAATGTAGGGCAATTTCACACAACCCACAAGGGTATCATGTTGAAGGTGGGGCGGAGAGACATTTCGCAACAGGGACAAGTTGTGTTGTAGAGATGGAGGAGATTCGGAAGGGTGAGGGCTGAATGGATTTTGTAGAGGGGAAGGAGGGAGAGGAAGAGAAATGGGGTGAATTTGGAAGAGGAGTTGAAGATGGATGGAGTACTAAACGCATCAAGCGGCGCAGCTGATCTGGTTTACATGGGTTTTACTCCTCAAGAGTGTTTAATGTACTTTGGAATAGGTGGGAAGAATGGATGTCTTGTCACCACCTCCTTTCTGTAGACCTATCTGCTTCATATCGGAGGTGTAATCCTCTTTACTGAACACACACACACACACACACACAATCCCCCCCGACAGCAGAGCTCTAACGTCTTGTCCCAGTTAATACAGCTTTACCTGACCTGCCACACTTCACCGCCCCTCGCTCTATCCCCCTTGGCTGGGATTTCTGTGGACATCGCTAAATAGCCCATCCATCCACGCACGGGTTTACCACACCGCACTCTACAATCCACCTGTACCCTCTCACCCACACTCTCCTATCGCACCTAGACTCAACCAAAGCTGGGCTCAGGAAGATCCGAGTGAGGGTCTCTCTTCCGGGAAGTAATCAGTCTGGGTCAGATTGAACCCCAGCTACAGGGCAGTAGGCTTTAGGTCCTTTGTTCTGGAGGCAAGGGCTGTTTTCAGTTCAGTGACCTCAAGACAAAGATTCTGATAAAGGTAGAGAAAGGAAATAATTGATAAAGGAAGGATTACGGTAGGAATTTGGTGCAGACTGAGGCTTGAGAAACAATCCTCAGAGGAGAGGTGGATAGATGGACAGAGACAGGTTCCTCAGAGGAGAGGTGGATAGATGGAGGGACAGAGACAGGATCCTCAGAGGAGAGGTGGATAGATGGAAGGACAGAGATGGGATCCTCAGAGGAGAGGTGGAATCAATTTTGTCTCTTAACTTTGAAGTGGGAAGGAATATTGCACATTATTTTTTTACCTTTATTTTACTAGGCAAGTCAGTTAAGAACAAATTCTTATTTTCAATGACGGCCTAGGAACAGTAGGTGAACTGTCTGTTCAGGGGCAGAACAACATATTTTGTACCTTGTCAGCTCGGGGATTTGAACTTGCAACCTTTCGGGTTACTAGTCCAATGCTCTAACCCTGCCGCCCCAGGGTAGCCTAGTGGTTAATGATACAGCAGTAGCTGTTGGGTAGTATTCCCATATGACACTAGCACTCTATATCACAGGAGGCTGCTGAGAGGAGGATGTCTCATAATAATGACTGGAATGGAATCAATGGAATGGTATCAAACACATGGAAAACAGGTTTGATACCGTTCCGTTGATTCCATTCCAGCCGTTACTATGAGCACGTCCTCTCCAATTAAGGTGCATGGGGACGCCAGTGCTCCATAAAGACTGGTAACCTTTTTAGAACATATTTAAATGGTTTACCATGCAGTGAATCCATATTCAGGATGCATTTTGGGTAACACTTTATTTAACAGCCCGGTTTACCTAATATTTTAATGTTACGAACTAAGAAACTGTGCAGTAACCGTCCATGTTTAGTATGACTCTGCTTGGTCACATGGTTTAGTAAAGCTGTGACGCTCCTTATCAATATGGATAAGCTCAAGGTCATACTCGGTCAGCTTCTCGGCCTTCCTCTCTCTTTCCTCTCGTTGTGACCACCACTCCCTAAACGACTTACCCTTGACCTGGTCTTATTCACCATGACTTCCCATTCACTGCTTCTAGCTGCCTGTGGCAGGACTGTGTGGGTGAGCCATGCTTGCTGTGTGTGTAAATTCCCTGGACGGAGACCTGAGTCGCAGAGGTCGTAGGCAGAACGGTCTATTTTGCCTTCCCTGGTCTTCCCTTGCTTTCCTTTCTCTGGCCTCTGTTTCATGTAGTTCTTATTTTCATTCAGCATCTGCTCTGTCCACCAGTAGTTACTGCACTTTCCTCTCGAGCCACCATTGTTGTTATTTGTAGCATTAGCTCTTTTCATTGTAGCTGCTTGTAGCATTAGCTCTTTTCATTGTAGCTGCTTGTAGCATTAGCGCTTTTCATTGTAGCATTAGCGCTTTTCATTGTAGCATTAGCGCTTTTCATTGTAGCATTAGCGCTTTTCATTGTCGCCAGTGGTAGCTTGTAGCCTTTTCCATTGTAACTTGAAGTAGCCTTTTACGTAGTAGCCTGTTGTAGCCTTGCTATAGAACTTTGCTTTGTACTTTGTACTAGCCTAGCTCTTTCCATTGTAGCAATTACTATTTTCATTGCAGCCTTTAGCCCTTTCCCTAATTGACTGGGACTATAGCTATAGGGGAGGGATGCTGGGGTGAAGATTACGTTAATGTCCAATATTTCCACTCCGCCCCTGATCTGACGCCCAATGCTTCCATGTTTCCAGGTGTCACCTTTGCTGCAAAGGGCTACTTCGAGGCACTGGTGAGGATGGGAGAGATGGCCAGCGAAAGTCAAGGCTCTAAGGATCTTGGTGAGTCCTAGTTGTGGCAATAGGGGGTTGCAGCACCCCTAGTGGGGTTGCATGGAGACATGCCAGACAGGGCTGGATGGTTGTGGGTGTGAATGGGAATTGATGGTTTGAAAGGGAAAAGGACAAGCAGCTGATGCACCGCCTGAAACTGGATCTACACACAGACACACGCGTGCACAGCACGTTGACACACGCGTGCACAGCTCGTTGAAACGCACTCAAGCAAATCCTGTTTGTAGTAGTTTTTTAGTTTTGTAGTCAGTTATTTTAATACTATGCAATTGGGAAGGAGAGCTTACAGTGTTCTTGCATTCACCACTGAGGCAATCACGTCCCCTTACAGTTCATCTCTGATATTTGATATGGAAATGTTGTTTTTGTTGGGTTCTAGCTTGATATATATGTATTCCTGTTACCAGCTCGTTCAGAGGCTTCCTCTCTCACCCTTATGGAAACATTCTGTCTCTGAGACGGGCCCCTTTTGTACTTTGCCTCCGGTCACACATATACATTTGAACGTTGATCATCTGATCTAACCCACGATACGTTAATCACTACTGCTAGGCCACTTGCATAGTTATAAATGTACTAAAACCTGCTCCAGTCAATCAGTCAGTTTCCAACAGTTTACCTCTTGTTTTGCCTCAACTTTCTCTGAATTATGCTGTGTAGTGTTTTTGATTTTGTATTGTAGCCCAGAGTAAGTAAATATTCAATTGATTTTCAAAACATTATCATGCTGCTGATTTTCTTTTCGTTCATAACATTCAATAGGGATTATTGGTAATGTTTCTTAATTGGACTGTAAAGACACTGTTTTGGGGCTGTTGACTTCTCTCTTGTCCTTTTACTGTCAGTCAGAACAGTTTTTACACTGGAACAGCTACAACCTGTGAATGGACCCGTTTGGGTTGTATTGGTCTGTTAGGCTGACGCACACTTAGGGGTTGGAGAAAGACGAAGAATGGTGCTGGTGGCTGGGGATAGGGTGTGGACTGTGGTGATGGTGGGAGGGCAAGGGTCAGATTGGAGGCAAGATAGGGAGGGGAAACTGGTAGGATGGTGATGGCAGCAAGTGGTCTCTTCCAATGACATCCGTAAGAAATTACTACATTAAGACTCCAGCATGCTCCACTACAGTTATTTCTTCAACAGCTTTATGTTTTTATCGATACCTATTGGTTTTTATGGTTGCAGTCATATACATCGGTAAGAAAAAGTATGTGAACCCTTTGGAATTACCTGGATTTCTGCATAAATTTGTCATAAAATGTGATCTTATCTTCATTGAAGTCACAACAATAGAGAAACACAGTCTGCTCAAACTAATAAAACACAAACAATTCTGTTTTCATGTCTTTATTGAACACACCGTGTAAACATTCACAGTGCAGGGTGGGAAAAGTATTTTAACCCTTGGATTTATTTAACATTTTGTATTTTACCTTTATTTAACTAGGCAAGTCAGTTAAGAACAAATTCTAATTTTCAATGACGGCCTAGGAACAGCGGGGCAGAACGACAGATTTGTACCTTGTCAGCTCGGGGGTTTGAACTTGCAACCTTTTGGTTACTAGTCTAACATTCTAACCACTAGGCTACCCTAACTGGTTGACCGTCATTTGGCAGCAATAATCTCAACCAAACGTTTTCTGTAGTTGCGGATCAGACCTGCACAACGGTCAGGAGGAATTTTGGACCATTCATCTTTACAAAACTGTTTCAGTTCAGCAATATTCTTGATATGTCTGGCGTGAACCGCTCTCGAGGTCATGCCACAGCATCTCAATCTCTAACCAACATCTCCAATCTCGTCTCATTGATTGGACTCCAGGTTAGCTGACTCCTGACTCCAATTAGCTTTTGGAGAAGTTATTAGTCTAGGGGGTCACATACTTTTTACAACCTACACTGTGAATGTTTAAATTATGTATTCAATATAGACAAGAAAAATACAATAATTTGTGTGTTATTTTTTGTGTGTTTGATGACCAATTTATGCAGAAATCCAGGTAATTCCAAAGGGTTCACATACTTTCCTTGCCTATATAGATTCAGCTTCATGTTTTCAGTCAGACCGAGTCACATGTTCGAAGAATGGGACTGTCTCGCCTCCTGAATCTGAGCACTGTGTAGTTAAGACTCACTCACTCACTCACTCCGAGGGGAATTTGGATAGCAGACAGCTGTGGCTTGGAGGGAAGAGGTGAGAGGTCAGAGGTGAGATAGGAAAATAGAAAAGAAAAGCTCTCAGCATTCATTATTCAGACTTTGTCTTTTTTTAAATTTTTTTTGGCCTTTCACATTTTGTCTGATGGTTTCATCTCTTCATTCCTCCACTTAGCCTCTCTCTCTCTCTCTCTCTCTCTCTCTCTCTCTCTCTCTCTCTCTCTCTCTCTCTCTCTCTCTCTGTCTCTCTCTGTCTCTCTCTGTCTCTCTCTGTCTCTCTCTGTCTCTCTCTGTCTCTCTCTGTCTCTCTCTGTCTCTGTGTGTGTGTGAATACTGATTGAACTGCGTTTGATTGCCTACTTCAATCTGAACCTTTTTACCTTTTTTTTATAGTCTGTATTCAGCCTCAGTGACAGTATCTGTGCCGTGATCGGATTCCAACACAGCACTCGGTATTAGTAGCGAAGCCATTCGTTCAGAGGAGGATTTCTTGTTACAGAAAATAGTATGCTAGAGCAGAAGAACCCATTAATGAGGCTGCTGGTTTAATTAATGCTACATCCCAGTGACCTCATCTTAAACTGTCCACAAACACGTGTTCATCCATCTCCATATTGGTTCTGTCCTCTCTATTGTCCCTCATCGTGTGTGTGTGTGAGGTCCTTTGGTTGTTTTTGCATCCCTAGCTATGACTCAGCACAATTAACCCTCCTCCCTCTAATCCCTCTGCAGTCAGTGACAGGCAGGGCTGAAGCGAGGCGACTGATGCTGTCTCTGGACATCAGTGTGCCTAAAGGGGTGTGTGTGTGTCTTCTGACAGTACTTGCAAGTATGATGTTCAAAACATCACACGATGATGTTTTTACGTGTTTGTTCCTTGTAGTTTAATGGCAACTCAGGCTAGCCTGCAGTGATTTGCATGATCAGCCATTCCCTCTTCACACGGTAATGACAGAGGTGAACATTCCGTGTACATTCCAGTTAACTACAGTCTGTTTGTATTCGACAGCTGACTGTTTGTAAGACGAGAGGGACGCAGAAAGGCATTACTATAGCCTGCGGGATAAACATTGAATAGGCTACAACATGACAGCCATTATTCACACAATGTTCCTAACGCCAGCCCATTACATTGTTGGTCAGCCCCAGTGTAGTCTGGTCAGCCCCAGTGTATTCTGGTCAGCCCCAGTGTATTCTGGTCAGCCCCAGTGTATTCTGGTCAGCCCCAGTGTAGTCTGGTCAGCCCCAGTGTAGTCTGGTCAGCCCCAGTGTAGTCTGGTCAGCCCCAGTGTAGTCTGGTCAGCCCCAGTGTAGTCTGGTCAGCCCCAGTGTAGTCTGGTCAGCCCCAGTGTAGTCTGGTCAGCCCCAGTGTAGTCTGGTCAGCCCCAGTGTAGTCTGGTCAGCCCCAGTGTAGTCTGGTCAGCCCCAGTGTAGTCTGGTCAGCCCCAGTGTAGTCTGGTCAGCCCCAGTGTAGTCTGGTCAGCCCCAGTGTAGTGTAGTCTGGTCAGCCCCAGTGTAGTGTAGTCTGGTCAGCCCCAGTGTAGTGTAGTCTGGTCAGCCCCAGTGTAGTGTAGTCTGGTCAGCCCCAGTGTAGTGTAGTCTGGTCAGCCCCAGTGTAGTGTAGTCTAGTCAGCCCCAGTGTAGTGTAGTCTAGTCAGCCCCAGTGTAGTGTAGTCTAGTCAGCCCCAGTGTAGTGTAGTCTAGTCAGCCCCAGTGTAGTGTAGTCTAGTCAGCCCCAGTGTAGTGCAGTCTAGTCAGCCCCAGTGCAGTGCAGTGCAGTCTAGTCAGCCCCAGGGAGGAATGGATGGGCAGAGGAGTGTTGGGATGGAGGGATAGGAGGGACGTCAGCGCTCTGCTGCGGCATGAAGCAGAAACGCTTTTCCAGCCTGTTCACTTTCATTATCCACAGGCCCCATGATTCTGTCTCTCTGTCTCCTTGTGTCAGTTGGCTTTTCATAGCCAAGCATTGAGGTCGAGAGACGAAACCTAAGATCACACAGGACACTAGATAAGACAGGAGAATTAGACCAGATATGACAGACTGACCCTGTCTTTGGGGGTTCCAGTCAAGATTCTAGCATTCGTATTTATCGCTAGCTGTGATAAAGTTTTAGTGTCTTATCCGGAGAGTAGAGCGTTGCAGTAGTCTAATCTTGAAGTGACAAAAACATGGATTTAGTTATTCTGCATAATTTTTTGATAAACATTTTCAGATTTTGGTAATGTTACAAGGATCGAAAAAGGCTGCTCTTGAAATATTTTATGTCCG
Source organism: Oncorhynchus mykiss (assembly GCF_057628025.1). Lineage (NCBI taxonomy): Eukaryota > Metazoa > Chordata > Actinopteri > Salmoniformes > Salmonidae > Oncorhynchus > Oncorhynchus mykiss. The sequence goes on from NC_143041.1 coordinate 42,426,230, forward strand.
TCGAGAGATCAGGGTCCAGAGTTCAGTTTAATTTGAGACGGCTGTACATCAATCGAGATACATTGTCTGATCCAAGAACAGAGATCTTTGTTTTTTGGGACCTAGAACTAGCATCTCTTTGTCCTAGTTTAAAAGTAAAACATTTGCCGCCTTCCACTTCCTTATGTCTGAAACACAGGCTTCCAGGGTAGGCTATTTTCGGGCTTCACCATGTTTTCATTGAAATGTACAGCTGTCAGTGGTCTGCATAGCAGTGAAAGTTGACATTGTTTTTCTGAATGATGTCACCAAGAGGTAGCATATATAGTGAAAACAGTAGTGGTCCTAGAACAGAATCTTGAGGAACACCAAACCTTACCATTGAATTGTCAGAGGACAAACCATCCACGGAGACTGATATCTTTCTGACAGATAAGATCTAAACCAGGCAAGAACTTGTCCGCGTAGACCAATTAGGGTTTTTAATCTTTCCAAAAGAATGGTGATTGATGGGGTCGAAAGTGGCACTAAGGTCTAGGATCACAAGGACAGGAGCAAAGCCTTGGTCTGACACCAATTACAGCTGTGGTCTATGATAGGGTCTAAAATCAGACTGGAGTATTTCCTATACATGGGCAACTGCTTTAAAAGAAATGTTGAGACAAATGGGAGATTTGGAATAGGCCAATGTATTTATATTATTTTTTTGTTTCAAGGTTTGGCTTTTTCAGGAGAGGCTTTATAACTGCCACTTTTAGTGAGTTTGGCACACATCCAGTGGATAGGGAGCCATTTCTTATGTTGAACATAGGAGAGCCAAGCGCTGACAGTAGTGCTTTCAGTAGTTTAGTTGGAATAGGGTCCAGTAGACAGTTGGAAGAGCTCAGTGACTTTCAACGTGGCATCGAATGCCACCTTTCCAACAAGTCAGTTCAACAAATATCTGCCCTGCTAGAGCTGCCCTGGTAAACTATAAGTGCTGTTATTGTGAAGTGGAAACGTCTAGGAGCAACAACGGCTCAGCCGCTAGGTGGGTAGGCCACACAAGCTCACAAAACTTGGACCGCCAAGTGCTGAAGCGTGTAGCGCGTAACAATCGTCTGTGCTCGGGTGCAACATTCATTACCGAGTTCCAAACTGCCTCTGGAAGCAACGTCGGCACAATAACTGTTCGCCGGGAGCTTCATGAAATGTGTTTCCATGGCCGAGCAGCCGCACACAAGCCTAAGATCACTATGCACAATGCCAAGTGTCGGCTGGAGTGACGTAAAGCTCGCCGCCATTTGACTCTGGAGCAGTGGGAACACGTTCTCTGGAGTGATGAATCACACTTCACCTTCTGGAAGTCCGACGGATGTATCTGGGTTTGGCGGATGCCAGACGAATGCGTAGTGGCAGCTGTAAAGTTTGGGGGAGGAGGAATAACTGTCTGGGACTGGTTTTCATGGTTCGGGCTAGGTCCCTTAGTTCCAGTGAAGGGAAAGCTTAACACTACAGCAAACAATGACATTCTAGACGATTCTGTGCTTCCAAAATTGTGGCAACAGTTTGGGGAAGGCCTTTTCCTGTTTCTGCATGACAATGCTCCTGTGCACAAAGTGAGGTCCATACAGAAATGGTTTGTCGAGATCGGTGTGGAAGAACTTGACTGGCCTGCACAGATCCCTGACCCCAACCCCATTGAACACCTTTTGAGATTAATTTGAACTCTGACTGCGAGCCCGACCTCACTAATGCTCTTGTGGCTGAATGAAAGCAAGTCCCCGCAGAAATGTTCCAACATCTAGTGGAAATCCTTCCCAGAAGAGTGTAGGCTGTTATAGCAGCAAGGGGGGGGGGGGGATTTTGGAATGAGATGTTCGACAAGCAGGTGTCAAGTAGTGTGTATATACTTGATCATTACAATAAATGATTATTAAATGACGAGTGATTGAAGAGCGTGAAAAGCAATTTATGCAGTTGCAATTGATGTCCTTAGTCAGCTACCTAAATGGACCAGTCCAGATGATTCCTCCATAACTTTTGCCTGTGAGACATTTACATAATTTAAGTCAAACCAGAAGTGATAATCCAACAAGTCAGTAGCTACATCAATTCAATCTACCCAGGGGAAAAACACTCCCTGTTCTCCAAATCACATTTTCTAAGCCATTTGGCTTTTCTCTCAAACTGAACTCCTAGGAGACATCCCAAAATGTCACCCTATACCCGATGGACCCTGGTCAGAAGTAGTGCATTGTGTGTATAAATAGGGAATAGGATTTGATTTGGGATGCTTCCCTGTTCTAGGTTATATAAAGGAAGGGTATTTTTTTTAAGGTGAGGGGCTCCGCTAGAGATCACGTGGGGATAAATAATGTAGATGTCTCTAACGTGCGGCAGTGTCAGAGGAATGGAACTGCACTGCACACACAGGACTGAATAATGATACAACTTTACCCCTGAGGTGTATATGCAGTAGCTACAATACTGCAGTGATGCATCATTTTTTTTTCTCCTCCCTTTTTGGGGCGCCCTTCGTTATATCATAAATCAGTGTGATTACCTACAAAAGACAGAGCCCAAGTGCACACTAATAAGGAACACTTCCTCATAGAACACGACATGTTGAACATAAGGTACTTGTAGCCTTTTGGCTTGTGAATACAGAGACCACTTCTTCCTGCCATGTTATAGGCTGTGGGCAGTTGTTATAAGATTTGTCATATTTTGTTTTCCTGTACTGAAGAGAAACTAACACGAGTGTCATGCATGTGAGGTTTTAAACATGCGTGACCTGTCATACACATCTGGAGTACATGTGTGGTGTTATGTTGCAGCTGTTTTCCAGTCGGCTATTTACGATGCTGTGTGCTTCCAGAGACGAGCGCCACAGGGTCTCAGCTTAATAATGGTACAGTCAAGCTGTTCTCCTCCCACACCAGAAATCAGACTGGTGGCCTACACACACACACACACACACACTAGTACACTCACTCATCTACGTACACACACACTATAATGTACACACACACACCTGGGTTTCACTTAGCCTCTCACATTTAACTGTTTCAGCCCTGTTGTTATTCCTAAAGCATTATTCCATTATGATTAGCCCCTATTCCACCACTAGACCGATTCCATTAATGACCCCCTATTCCACTACTAGCCCCTATTCCAATACTAGCCCCACTGCTAGCCCCTATTCCGCTGCTAGCCCCTATTCCAATGCTAGCCCCACTACTAACACCCGTTCCATTAATAGCCCCTGTTCCATTAATAGCCCCCGTTCCATTAATAGCCCCTGTTCCGCCGCTAGCCCCAATACGCAATTACTGACTCATAAAATATCCATTCACACAAGCGAGGACACCTTTCTATTCTGTGTGCCATGGTCTGTCTCTCTCACACAGCATCGTACTAAGAACACAAATTAAATAGGCAGTCACTTTAGTCAGAGTTGATTCACAAGTTATTCTGAGCACAAGTGGAGGCTTTTTAAAAATTCAACAACTTTTCATCCGTCTCTTTGAGAAGGAAAGGATGGATGCTCAGTGATTTTGTTACACTGCAGCAGAGGTCAGAGTCAGACTACCCCCACCAGCGCTCTCCATCCCTCCCTCTCTCAATCTGGACGCCCACGCAATGATGTAGGAGCCTACGCAGGCAGGCAGGAAGCCCTAGGAAAACTCACTGCCACCTCACACCGAAAGTAACAAATAGATGAAATGCATTCCGGGAGCGATTCAGAAAAGGCAAGAGGAGAGGGGAGACCAACGCACAGACTGCCCAAAAATGGCTTGTTGGTGATGTCACACTGCTGAAGTTGGCATAGTCTGGCTTCCATTGTCGTAGAGGAAGGATTCTCTGGCATTACCGGTTGTCCTGTTATGGGCAGGGAGGATATCAGGAAGGATTCTCTGGTATTACCCAACTATCCTCTCTACCCATAACAGGACATTGTTCATCGTACTTGTCGTTCTGATAGACAATTAAATTCTAAATTTCTGCTTCTATTTAATGAATTCCTCTCCTGCTGTCAGCGGTGGCAGTGTTCTCTGTATCCGCCCGTAGAGGATGCGGGCACATTTGGAGCGATGGTCGCCCTCATTAAAACGCTTTAAAGTTAAACGGCCGAATCTGAGGTTCAGGAAATAATTATCCTTTCGCTAATGAATTGAGATGACGCGGTTTGAACCATGCTGGGCTGTGTGTGTGTGTGTGTGTGTGTGTGTGTGTGCCTGCGGTGGTGCGTGCCAGTAGAGGCTGGTGACTTGGAAAAATTGAGCAGGATGGGAGACCTCCGATATAGGCGCGGAACACACGGGGACAACGGCGTGTTTCAAAAAATTGTCAGACTAATTATTTGACCCTTTTAAATAAAGACACTTTTATAATACAATATTATGTGTTGGAAAGGGATCACAGCACTGATTTTGAATGAGTGTATGAGGGATACGTTGAGGTGTTCAGAGGCTTGAAAAGTACAGGACAGGATTTGACTGGGAAGACTAACTATAAAGCAACACACTAACACAGTTAGATAAGCGCTAAGAATGAGTTAGTCCAAGCAAGGAGTAAAATCATTGATGTGTAATAATGTGTTTGTGATTGACTCTACATACAGAAATGAGAGAACATTGATGGGGAACTTAGTGTTTGGAGGGGAAACATTCAATGTGCCAGTGGATGAGTGGGCACATGAGACATGGCTTCAGTTCATGTCAGGAGAAAGTTGACAATAGTAGTGTTTCTTTTTTTGAAAATTTAACTCGGCAAGTCGGTTAAGAACAAATTCTTATTTACACTGACGGCCTACCGGGGAACAGTGGGTTAACTTGTTTGTGTCGCACTGCTTTGCTTTATCTTGGCCAGGTCGCAGTTGTAAATGAGAACTTGTTCTCAACTGGCCTACCTGGTTAATTTTACGCAATTATTTTGTGACATATGAATATATTTAGTCTAGTTTCATATAAAAAGGACTTTGTTTAACTATTTTTATGAAATTTCACTGAGGAGGATGGTCCTCTTCCTCTGAGGAGCCTCCACTGGTGCGCGCGTGTCCATATTCCTCTAGAGAGAGAGAGAGAGAGAGGACACATTGCAGCTAGCACGGCTCCACTAGATAGAGAGAGGACACCTTGCAGCACGGCTCCACTAGATAGAGAGAGAGGACACCTTGCAGCTAGCACGGCTCCAATAGATAGAGAGAGAGGACACCTTGCAGCACGGCTCCACTAGATAGAGAGAGAGGACACCTTGCAGCTAGCACGGCTCCAATAGATAGAGAGAGAGGACACCTTGCAGCACGGCTCCACTAGATAGAGAGAGAGGACACCTTGCAGCTAGCACGGCTCCACTAGATAGAGAGAGAGGACACCTTGCAGCACGGCTCCACTAGATAGAGAGAGAGGACACCTTGCAGCACGGCTCCAGTAGATAGAGAGAGAGAGGACACCTTGCAGCTAGCACGGCTCCACTAGATAGAGAGAGAGGACACCTTGCAGCACGGCTCCACTAGATAGAGAGAGAGAGACCACCTTGCAGCTAGCACGGCTCCACTAGATAGAGAGAGAGAGGACACCTTGCAGCTAGCACGGCTCCACTAGATAGAAGAACATGGAAAAAAGGCTTCTTCGTTAGATACAGAGAAAGGTTTTGTGTGGCGCTGAACCTTTTGTATTGACAGTTACGAAATCAGTGGGGGAGATAGATGGGGATAGACAGCAATATATAGATAGAAAATGACAATACCAGAGAGAATGTAATTCTGATCAGGAAATGACAATACCAGCGAATGTAATTCTGATCAGGTCGAAGGGGAAACACAGGGAGGGAGTTTATTCATCAGTGGATGTTACATATTACAATGCATTCAGAAGTGGATTAAATTCTAACATTTTTCCATCAGTCTACACTCAATACCCCATAATGACAAAGCAAAAACAGGTTTTTAGACATTTTTGCAAATGTCATAAAGAACAACAACATTAAACTTACATTGTGTAGGTATATTCAGACCCTTTACTCAGTACTTTGTTGATGCACCTTTTGGCAGTGACTGATTACAGCCTCAAGTCTTGGGTATGACGCTAGAAGCTTAGCACACCTATATTCGGGGTGTTTCTCCCATTTTTCTTTGTAGATCTTCTCACGCGCTGTCAAGTTTGCTAAGGAGCGTCGCTACACAGCTATTTTCAGGTCTCTCCAGAGATGTTCGACCGGGTTCAACTCCGGGCTCTGGCTGGGCCACTCAAGGACATTCAGAGACTTGTCCTGAAGCCACTCCTGCGTTGTCTTGGCTGTGTGCTTACGCTCGTTGTCCTGTTGGAAGGTGAACCTTCGCCCCAGTCTGAGGTCCTGAGCGCTCTAGAGCAGGTTTTCATCAAGGATCTCTCTCTGTACTTTGCTCCGTTCATCTTTCCCTTGATCCTGACTAGTCTCCCAGTCCCTGCCGCTGAAAAACAACCTCCAAATGGGCTGTATTGTGCCTTTTACTGAGGAGTGGCTTCCGTCTGGCCACTCTACCATAAAGGCCTGATTGGTGGAGTTAGGTAGTGATGGTTGTCCTTCTGGAAGGTTCTCCCATCTCCACAGAGGAACTCTTGATCTCTGTCCGAGTGACCATTTGGGTTCTTGGTCACCTCCCTGACAATTCCTTCGACCTCGTGACTTGGTTTTTGCTCTGACATGCACTGTCAACTGTGAGACCTTATATATATCTCACAGGTGTGTGGCTTTCCAAATCATGTCCAATCAATTGAATTTACCACAGGTGGACACCAATGAAGTTGTAGAAACATCTCAAGGTCGATCAGTGGAAACAGGATGCACCTGAGCTCAATTTCGAGTCTCATAGCAAAGGGTCTGAATGCTTTCTAAAAACCTGTTTTTGCTTCATAAACCTTTGTCGTTTATGAGGTATTGTGTGTAGATTGGTGAGGAAAACCTTTGTCGTTTATGAGGTATTGTGTGTAGATTGGTGAGGAAAACCTTTGTCGTTTATGAGGTATTGTGTGTAGATTGGTGAGGAAAACCTAATTTAATATTTTTTAGAGTAAGGCTGTGAAGTAATAAAAAGTATATTGTTCCGAATACTGTATATATACAGTACCAGTCAAAAGTTTGGACACCTACTCATTCAAGGGTTTTTCTTTTATTTTTTAGTATTTTCTACATTGTAGAGTAATAGTGAAGACTTCACAACTATGAAATAAAACATATGGGATCATGTAGTAACCCAATTTATTTTTAAACCAATTCAAAATATGTTTTATATTTTAGGTTCTTCAAAGGTGCAACCCTTTGCCTTAACAGCTTTGTTCCATCTTGGCATTCTCTCAACCAGCTTCATGAGGTAGTCACCGGGAATGCATTTAAAATTAACAAGTGTGAGCACTGTGATGAAGCTGGCTCCCTTAAAAGGAAGACCCAGAAAAGGAAGGAAAGGAAGACCCAGACTTACCTCTGCTGCAGAGGATAAGTTCATTAGGAGTTACCAGCCTCAGAAATTGCAGCCCAAATAAATGCTTCAGTGTTCAAATTACAGACACATCTCAACATCAACTCTTCAGAGGAGACCGCATGAGTCAGGCCTTCATGGTCAAATTGCTACAAAGAATTCACTACTTTTTTTATTTTATTTAAATGTTTATTTATCCAGGCAAGTCAGATAATGACAAATTGTTATTTACAAAGACTGCCTACCCTGGCCAAACCCCGACGATGCTGGGCCAATTGTTCACCACCCAATGGGACTCCCAATCACGTCCGGATGTGATACAGCCTGGAATCGAACCAGGGTCTGTAGTGAAGCCTCTTGCACTGAGATGCAGTGCCTTAGACCACTGTACCACTCGGGAGCCCAAACTACTAAAGGACACCAATAAGAAGAGACTTGCTTGGGCCAAGAAACAGTGAGTGGTGCGAGTGTGCGTGTGCCCTCTAAAACCTGGCCTTGTTATGAGGACAATGAAGGATAATAAAATAACTCCTGTCTGCTCCTCCATGGAAACGCCAGCCTGGCAACACACACACACACACATGGTACATCCCAAATGACATGTGTGTCCCTATGTAGTGCACTACCTTTTGACCAGGCCTCGTAAGGTTTTGGTCATAAGTAGCGCCCTACATAGGGTACTGTATGGGAAGCAGACATTGTCTACTGGAGGCTTTTATTAGAGAGCTGTGAGGACCATGAAGGGAGACAATCTGATGGCCTGTCGCATGTGTGCCGCATCAAATACAGTAAGCCCACTTGTTCACTGCTGGGCCAGCACACACACACACACACACACACACACACAGCTCTACATTTTGGGGACCTCTCTGGCTTTATCTGGCAATATTTCCTGCAGTTTTCCTGCCTTCATCTGGAGATGCTCAGTGTGTGCACTCTCTCTGAGAAGTAAGGGAGAAACAGTTGACCCCTAGGTGACCCGGTTTCTGAGTTTCATCTGGAGACGCTCAGTGTGTATGAGGAAACTGCAGCGCCAGCGAGAGTCTCTTCCCCTTCCAAACATCATCACAAACACCTGGTCTCTTGCTCTCAGTAGATAACTAATTATTCTGCCTGTGATGACATCATGTTCTTGTATTTCTGATAGCATAATGGATTTCAGCTCTATGCCCTTGGCTCTGTTGCTTTAAGGCTGCCTAACAAATGACCTTTAACCTCTACGTTGCACTACTTCTGACTAAGGCCCATAGGGAATCGGGTTCCATTTGGGACGAATCACACTGGAGAGAGAGGGGTGGAGAGAGAGGGGTGGAGAGAGAGGGGTGGAGAGAGAGAGGGGTGGAGAGAGAGGGGTGGAGAGAGAGGGGTGGAGAGAGAGGGGTGGAGAGAGAGGGGTGGAGAGGTAGAGGTAGAGAGAGGTAGAGGTAGAGAGAGGTAGAGGTAGAGAGAGGTAGAGGTAGAGAGAGGTAGAGGTAGAGAGAGGGAGAGGTAGAGAGAGGGAGAGGTAGAGAGAGGGAGAGGTAGAGAGAGGGAGAGGTAGGGAGAGGGAGAGGTAGAGGGAGAGGGAGAGGTAGAGAGAGAGAGAGGTAGAGGTAGAGGTAGAGGGAGAGGTGGAGAGCACCTCAGACCTGGGCTCTCTGATCACAGCTCTCTGAGGGTACTCGGCTGTCTTTAGTTTTTTAATCAAAGACACAGCACTAACACACACCTGTTTCTCTGGTAGCGTTCTCTCAACCCTTCTCTGCCGTCAGTCTGTGAAACTCATATACTCATGTTTGTAAGCTGAACATTTTTCAGTCATTTTTTTTGTTTTGTAAGACTGGGAGGGAGGGAGAGAATTCACAGCTTATCTGTGCTTCATAGCTGGTATGTGTGAAATCCACAAGCTTTGCCGATTTTTGTTCTGTAATTTTTTTTCTTCCACTGCAGCAGTAAGTGATGCTGTGTCAATATGCTTTCAACAGCCTGCTGGACTTTGTCAAATATGTCCTTGAGCTGGTATGCCACCTGTCCTTAGTACTGGTGCTACTCTGCCAGATAGTGACTTAATGAACCTGTTAATGGTGACTACTGGGCTCTGTGGTACTATACCACTGGTATGTATGTATGTATGTGTGTGTGTATTTTACACACACACACACACACACACACACACACACACACCCCTCCATGCCAACCAGTGAAGAGGAAAGGACGCAATGACCGACCTCTGTTCTGAATCACATAAAAACCAATTACGAGCTATTTAAGAGCACCATGTACCCACTCCTGCACCAACCTTACTTTACACTGCTTTTCCCTCATTCTGAGTAGACCCTGAGTTTTCTCTGAGAGTTCAGTTATCTGTGACCCTGAGTTTTCTCTGGGAGGTCGGTTATTTGTGTGACGCTGAGTCTTTCACATCAGCCTGTCCTCTCTGAGATTTACTCTCATTCTCACCCAGCTCTTGGTGTGACTCTAACTGTTACCTCACTGTCACAGACATTTCTGACTCTTTTCTCTCGGTCTCATCTCAGACACTCATTCTCAGTTTCCCCAATTTGACAATTAGCTAACATTTTACATTGTAGTCATTTAGCAGATGCTCTTATCCAGAGCAGTTTACAGTTAGTGCATTCATCTTAAGATAGCTAGGTGAGACAACCACATCTCAGGTATGGTAAGTACTTGTTTTTCTCAATAGAGTAGCTATCAGCAAAGCCAGTGTTTTTGGGGAGAACTCCAGTGTGAGTGTTAGTTCACAAAAGTGACGGGCAGGGATCTGGTGTCCTAGTGCCAGGGGGAAGCGCTTTCCACCATGTGAGGTTCCAGGACAGAGAAGAGCTTGGACTGGGCTGAGCCACAAACATAATCCTTAACAACAATACTCCGTGACCAAGAGGGGAGGGTAACACACAACTTACTAATGTCTCTGGGTTTCGCTCTGTGGGACTAGAACCAGCGTCTGGAACTCTGTGTGTGTGTGTGTGTGTGTGTTTCATGCCTGGCAATGATATGCTAGGCCTACTGTGTGTTCAGTCACTACTGCTAGGAACAACACTAGACTCTACTTTTAGGTTATTTGTCCTGTCTAGGAAACACACTAGGCCCTAGTATTAAGTTATACATCCTGTCTAGGGAAGAACACTAGGCTCTGGTATTAGGTTATACATCCTGTCTAGGTGAAGAACACACTAGGCTCTAGTATTAGGTTATACATCCTGTCTAGGGAAGAACACTAGGCTCTGGTATTAGGTTATACATCCTGTCTAGGGAAAAACACTAGGCTCTGGTATTAGGTTATACATCCTGTCTTCTCTCCCCGGGCTAGTAACCTTTTCCTGTTTTTGATGCAGAGGTAAAAGTTTATAGAGCGTTAAACGACAACAAAATATTCGAGTTATTCTAATAGTCTAGTTTTTCAAGACACCGACTCCTGAGCCCTGAACTGCGTCCATCCTTTTCTCCAGAGATGGTATTTTGTCGTTCGCATTTATAAACAGTTATTTGTGTGTATTCTTCTAAATACACAAACACTTTTTTTCTTTCTCTAATTATATTTTTCACTCGACAAACCGCTCCACGACCCCCTAGAAGCCAATTTGCATCTTGTTTGAAGGGGAAAATAGAAGAAAACAACAAATATGATTTTTGTGATTTACTAGGCTCTTGAGGGGACATCTTAAGAATCTAATCGATCGCAGTGGACAAGACAAATGACCTAATCCCTGTACAGTGCACCTACTTTTTACCAGATGCCTATGTTTGAGCCTTTATTTAACTAGGCAAGTCAGTTAAGAACAAATTCTTATTTACAATGACAGCCTACACCGGCCAAACCCGTACGATGCTGGGTCAATTGTGCGCCGCCCTATGGGACTCCCAATCACAGCCTGATGTGATACAGCCTGGATTCGAACCAGGGATTGTAGTGACGCCTCTTGCACTCTGATGCAGTGCCTTAGACCGCTGCGCCACTCGGGGAGCCCAGTGCACAAGTACAGTGAAATGCCTTTCTTGCAAGCGTTAAACCCAACAACGCAGATATCAATGTAGAACTAAAAATAGCATGAGGTAGAACAAAGTTCAACATCATACTATATACTGGGTCAGTTCAACACCATACTATATACAGAGTCAGTTCAATACCATTACTATATACAGGGTCAGTTCAATACCATTACTATATACAGGGTCAGTTCAACACCATTACTATATACAGGGTCAGTTCAATACCATACTATATACTGGGTCAGTTCAACACCATTACTATATACAGGGTCAGTTCAATACCATACTATATACAGGGTCAGTTCAATACCATTACTATATACAGGGTCAGTTCAACACCATTACTATATACTGGATCAGTTCAACACCATTACTATATACTGGGTCAGTTCAACACCATTACTATATACTGGGTCAGTTCAACACCATTACTATATACAGGGTCAGTTCAATACCATTACTATATACTGGGTCAGTTCAACACCATTACTATATACAGGGTCAGTTCAACACCATTACTATATACTGGGTCAGTTCAACACCATTACTATATACAGGGTCAGTTCAACACCATACCATATACTGGATCAGTTCAACACCATATACTGGGTCAGTTCAATACCATACTATATACAGGGTCAGTTAAATACCATATCCTGGGTCAGTTCAACACCATACTATATCCTGGGTCAGTTCAACATCATACTATATACTGGGTCAGTTCAATACCATACTATATACTGGGTCAGTTCAATACCATACTATATACTGGGTCAGTTCAATACCATACTATATACTGGGTCAGTTCAATACCATACTATATACTGGGTCAGTTCAATACCATACTATATACTGGGTCAGTTCAATACCATACTATATACTGGGTCAGTTCAATACCATACTATATACAGGGTCAGTTCAATACCATACTATATACAGGGTCAGTTAAATACCATATCCTGGGTCAGTTCAACACCATACTATATCCTGGGTCAGTTCAACATCATACTATATACTGGGTCAGTTCAATACCATACTATATACTGGGTCAGTTCAATACCATACTATATACAGGGTCAGTTAAATACCATATCCTGGGTCAGTTCAACATCATACTATATACTGGGTCAGTTCAATACCATACTATATACTGGGTCAGTTCAATACCATACTATATACTGGGTCAGTTCAATACCATACTATATACTGGGTCAGTTCAATACCATACTATATACTGGGTCAGTTCAATACCATATACTGGGTCAGTTCAATACCATACTATATACAGGGTCAGTTCAACACCATACTATATACTGGGTCAGTTCAATACCATACTATATACTGGGTCAGTTCAATACCATACTATATACAGGGTCAGTTCAATACCATACTATATACTGGGTCAGTTCAATACCATACTGGGTCAGTTCAACACCATACTATATACAGGGTCAGTTCAATACCATACTATATACTGGGTCAGTTCAATACCATACTATATACTGGGTCAGTTCAATACCATACTGGGTCAGTTCAATACCATACTATATACAGGGTCAGTTCAATACCATACTATATACTGGGTCAGTTCAATACCATACTGGGTCAGTTCAATACCATACTATATACAGGGTCAGTTCAATACCATACTATATACTGGGTCAGTTCAACACCATACTATATACAGGGTCAGTTCAATACCATACCATATCCTGGGTCAGTTCAATACCATACTATATACAGGATCAGTTCAATACCATATCCTGGGTCAGTTCAACACCATACTATATCCTGGGTCAGTTCAATACCATACTATATACTGGGTCAGTTCAATACCATACTATATCCTGGGTCAGTTCAATACCATACTATATACTGGGTCAGTTCAATACCATATACTGTGTCAGTTCAATACCATACTATATACTGGGTCAGTTCAATACCATACTATATACTGGGTCAGTTCAATACCATATACTGTGTCAGTTCAATACCATACTGGGTCAGTTCAATACCATACTGGGTCAGTTCAATACCATACTGGGTCAGTTCAATACCATATACAGGGTCAGTTAAATACCATATCCTGGGTCAGTTCAATACCATACTGGGTCAGTTCAACACCATACTATATACAGGGTCAGTTCAATACCATACTATATACTGGGTCAGTTCAATACCATACTATATACAGGATCAGTTCAATACCATATCCTGGGTCAGTTCAACACCATACTATATCCTGGGTCAGTTCAATACCATACTATATACTGGGTCAGTTCAATACCATACTATATACAGGATCAGTTCAATACCATATCCTGGGTCAGTTCAACACCATACTATATCCTGGGTCAGTTCAATACCATACTATATACTGGGTCAGTTCAATACCATACTATATACTGGGTCAGTTCAATACCATACTATATCCTGGGTCAGTTCAATACCATACTATATACTGGGTCAGTTCAATACCATATACTGTGTCAGTTCAATACCATACTATATACTGGGTCAGTTCAATACCATACTATATACTGGGTCAGTTCAATACCATACTGGGTCAGTTCAACACCATACTATATACAGGGTCAGTTCAATACCATACTATATACTGGGTCAGTTCAATACCATACTATATACTGGGTCAGTTCAATACCATACTGGGTCAGTTCAATACCATACTATATACAGGGTCAGTTCAATACCATACTATATACTGGGTCAGTTCAATACCATACTGGGTCAGTTCAATACCATACTATATACAGGGTCAGTTCAATACCATACTATATACTGGGTCAGTTCAACACCATACTATATACAGGGTCAGTTCAATACCATACCATATCCTGGGTCAGTTCAATACCATACTATATACAGGATCAGTTCAATACCATATCCTGGGTCAGTTCAACACCATACTATATCCTGGGTCAGTTCAATACCATACTATATACTGGGTCAGTTCAATACCATACTATATCCTGGGTCAGTTCAATACCATACTATATACTGGGTCAGTTCAATACCATATACTGTGTCAGTTCAATACCATACTATATACTGGGTCAGTTCAATACCATACTATATACTGGGTCAGTTCAATACCATATACTGTGTCAGTTCAATACCATACTGGGTCAGTTCAATACCATACTGGGTCAGTTCAATACCATACTGGGTCAGTTCAATACCATATACAGGGTCAGTTAAATACCATATCCTGGGTCAGTTCAATACCATACTGGGTCAGTTCAACACCATACTATATACAGGGTCAGTTCAATACCATACTATATACTGGGTCAGTTCAATACCATACTATATACAGGATCAGTTCAATACCATATCCTGGGTCAGTTCAACACCATACTATATCCTGGGTCAGTTCAATACCATACTATATACTGGGTCAGTTCAATACCATACTATATACAGGATCAGTTCAATACCATATCCTGGGTCAGTTCAACACCATACTATATCCTGGGTCAGTTCAATACCATACTATATACTGGGTCAGTTCAATACCATACTATATACTGGGTCAGTTCAATACCATACTATATCCTGGGTCAGTTCAATACCATACTATATACTGGGTCAGTTCAATACCATATACTGTGTCAGTTCAATACCATACTATATACTGGGTCAGTTCAATACCATACTATATACTGGGTCAGTTCAATACCATATACTGTGTCAGTTCAATACCATACTGGGTCAGTTCAATACCATACTGGGTCAGTTCAATACCATACTATATACAGGGTCAGTTAAATACCATATCCTGGGTCAGTTCAATACCATACTGGGTCAGTTCAACACCATACTATATACAGGGACAGTTTCAATACCTTATCTACAATGTGCAGGGATACTGGTGTGATGGGGGAATATGTATCGGGTTAAGGTGACTAGGTATCAGGATATATGTGTGTGTGTGTTTGTGTGTGTTGGGCCTTGAAGAGTGTGCATAGAGACAGTGGAAAAATGTAAATACAAGGGTCAACTCAGATGGCTAACAAAATGGCTACAAGGACCATTTAAACGGAACAAAAATATAAACAGAACATGCAACAATTTGAAATATTTTACTAAGTTACAGTTCATATAAGGGAACCAGTCAATTGAAATTAAATCTCTAATCTATGGATTTCACATGACTGGGCAGGGGTGCAGCCATGCGTGGGCCTGGGAGGGCATAGGTCCACCCACTTGGGAGCCAAGCTCACCCACTGGATAGCCAGACCCAGCCAATCAGAATACAGACAGAAATACTCCTCAGTTTCATCAGCTGTCAGGGTGGCTGGTCTCAGACGATCCCGCAGGTGAAGAAGCTGGATGTGGAGGTCCTGGGCTGGCTTGGTTACACTTCGTCTGCTGTTGTGTGGCCAGTTGGACCTACTGCCAAATTCTCTAAAATGACGTTGGAGGTGGCTTATGACAAATGTAATATTAAATTAGCTGGCAACAGCTCTACTACGACGGAGATATGAGTAGTTCTGTTCTATACATTTCATTTGCTGATTCAAAAAGCATGAAACATTGGCTGATGGATGATCGTTGTTGTTGTTTTGTTTCTCTCTTTCTCGTGCCAATTGCAAGCTCCCTCAACTTGAGACATCTGAATTGTGTTCTGTGACAACTGCACATTTTAGTGGCCTTTTTATTGTACCCCGCACAAGGTGCACCTGTGTAATGATCATGCTGTTTAATCAGCTTCTTGATATGCCATACCTGTCAGTCAGGAGGAGAAATCCTCACTAACAGGGATGTAAACAAATTTGTGCACAGCATTTGAGAGAAATAAGCTTTTTTTTTTGTGCGTATGGGACATTTCTTGGATCTTTTATTTCAGTTCATGAAACATGGGACCAACACTTTACATGTTGGGTTTATATTTGTGTTCAGTATAGTTAGCTATTTAGCAGTCATATGGTTTTGGGGATAGAAGCGTTTCAGGAGCCTGTTGGTGTCAGACTTGATGCACCGGTACCGCCTGCTGTGCGGAAGCAGAGAGAACATCTGTCTTTGGTGGCTGGAGTCTTTTATGATTTCCTTTCCTTTGACACCACCTGGTATACACGGAGTCTACAAAACATTAAGAACACCTGCTCTTTCCATGACATAGACTGACCGGGTCATTCCAGGTGAATGATTTTTTTTAAAGTGGTAAATCCACTTCTATCAGTGTAGATGAAGGGGAGGAGACGGGTTAAATAGACAATTGAGAAATGGATTGTGTTCGTGTTCCATTCAGAAGGTGAATGGGAAAGACACAATATTTTAAGTGCCTTTTGAATGGGGTATGGTAGTAGATGCCAGGCGCACCGGTTTGTGTCAAGAACTGCAACGCTGCTGGGTTTTTCATGCTCAACAGTTTCCTGTGTGTATCAAGAATGTTCCACCACCCAAAAGACATCCAGCCAACTTGACACAACTGTGGGAAGTATTGGAGTCGACATGGGCCAGAATCCCTGTGGAACTGAGGCTGTTCTGAGGGTAAAAGGAGAGGGGAGGGGGTACAACGCAATATTAGGAAGGTGTTCTTAATGTTTTGTATACTCAGTGTAGAGGTCTTGGATGGCCCTGGTCAAAAGTTTTGCATTATATAGGAAATAAGATGCAATTTGGGACCACAAGCCCTGAGAGGCCAAGACAAAGCAGCTGGGGGCATTAATCGTGTTAATTAATTGTCTATTTTTTTTTTAAAGATGGGGCTCCACTAAGACCACATAACAATACGCTTTAGTCTCTCTAAGCTTCAGATGTTGTTATCTGGGCTGATTATGGTTAAGAAGCTTAGGTTCCCTGCTGGGACAGGAGAGAGAAACAAGGAAGACCAATATTTCAGATGTCAGGATGGAGTAGCATGAGATTAGACATTCACAAACAGGTACATAGCTGCGGGAAGTAGTTTTTGGGGTGCTGTGATTGTATTTATTGTTTGCTGAGGGGGTGCAGAGAAAGAAATGCCCGCGCTGAAGACGTCTATATCGGTCTGTTAAACCAGGACTAGTAAAGGCCCGGTGCACTGCTTTTAGGAAGAAACATTATTTTTATTTGAGTGTTGACCAGCATTTGTAACTTCAGTCTGTTAATTAATTATCTCTACAAAAGAAGTTAATCTGATAATAATTGTGGAATATAAAACATATTTGCTTGATATGTTTTCCCGTTTTCTTGAAATATTTTGCAAATGCAACTTTATTTCAATGAAAAATTGAAATGGTCTATTCATTCCTTTTCCATTTTAGTAGACGCTCTCGTCCAGAGCGACTTACAGTAGTGAGTGAGTACATGTTTCATACTGGTCTTCCTGTGGGAATCAAACCCACAACCCTGGCATTGCAAGCATCATACTCTACCAAATGAGCCACATCATCACAAACCGCTTGATGGCTGAATGTATTCAATTACTGGATTGGTCATTGCTTTCTTCAGGGTGATGAAGGTCTACAGGTACAAACCAAGATGACTGGCCTATGTACAGTACATTTTCCATGAAGTGGTTTGTAAGGATGGTCATATTTTCTGTTATTTGATCGAGAAAAATATTTAATTTGATGTGGATGTTTTGTATTTTTTGTCCATTAATTGTTTTGCCAAATTGGAGATGCTGAAAATGTTTTTGCACATACTGCAGACATCTATAATCGGTCTGATAATACTTGTAAAAGCCCAGGGCACTACTTTTGTGAAATAAAAATAATAATTAATTAATAAACATTATTCAGATTTTTCAGGGTGTGCAGCAGCACCACTACTTCGCACAGCATCTGCTTGAACACACACACACACACACACACACACACACACACACACACACACACACACACACAGTCATCTTCATGTGATGTAGTCACATTGTTCAAAGCATGGTGCTGTTATATCCTACCTCCCCTTCATTTTGTTCCCGCCCACTAATCTAGTTAATCGTGTCGCTCTATTTTATCCCTAGATGGACAGTGGTATTAGCATGGTGGGTGGAGGAGGAAGGTGGTTGATGGATGGACAGTGGTATTAGCATGGTGGGTGGAGGAGGAAGGTGGTTGATGGATGGACAGTGGTATTAGCGTGGTAGGAGGAGGAAGGTGGTTGATGGATGGACAGTGGTATTAGCATGGTAGGAGGAGGAGGAGGAAGGTGGTTGATGGATGGACAGTGGTATTAGCATGGTGGGAGGAAGAGGAGGAGGAGGAGGAAGGTGGTTGATGGATGAACAGTGGTATTAGCATGGTGGGAGGAGGAGGAGGACGGTGGTTGATGGATGGACAGTGGTATTAGCATGGTAGGAGGAGGAGGAGGAAGGTGGTTGATGGATGGACAGTGGTATTAGCATGGTGGGAGGAAGAGGAGGAGGAGGAGGAAGGTGGTTGATGGATGAACAGTGGTATTAGCATGGTGGGTGGAGGAGGAAGGTGGTTGATGGATGGACAGTGGTATTAGCATGGTGGGTGGAGGAGGACGGTGGTTGATGGATGGACAGTGGTATTAGCATGGTAGGAGGAGGAGGACGGTGGTTGATGGATGGACAGTGGTATTAGCATGGTAGGAGGAGGAGGACGGTGGTTGATGGATGGACAGTGGTATTAGCATGGTGGGTGGAGGAGGACGGTGGTTGATGGATGGACAGTGGTATTAGCATGGTGGGTGGAGGAGGACGGTGGTTGATGGATGGACAGTGGTATTAGCATGGGAGGAAGAGGAGGAAGGTGGTTGATGGATGGAAAGTGGTATTAGCATGGTGGGAGGAAGAGGAGGAAGGTGGTTGATGGATGGACAGTGGTATTAGCATGGTGGGTGGAGGAAGGTGGTTTATGGATGGACAGTGGTATTAGCATGGTGGGAGGAAGAGGAGGAGGAGGAGGAGGAAGGTGGTTGATGGATGAACAGTGGTATTAGCATGGTAGGAGGAGGAGGACGGTGGTTGATGGATGGACAGTGGTATTAGCATGGTGGGTGGAGGAGGAAGGTGGTTGATGGATGGACAGTGGTATTAGCATGGTGGGAGGAGGAGGAAGGTGGTTGATGGATGGACAGTGGTATTAGCGTGGTGGGAGGAGGAGGAAGGTGGTTGATGGATGGACAGTGGTATTAGCATGGTGGGAGGAGGAGGAGGAAGGTGGTTGATGGATGGACAGTGGTATTAGCATGGTGGGAGGAGGAGGAGGAAGGTGGTTGATGGATGGACAGTGGTATTAGCGTGGTGGGAGGAGGAGGAGGAAGGTGGTTGATGGATGGACAGTGGTATTAGCATGGTGGGTGGAGGAGGAGGAAGGTGGTTGATGGATGGACAGTGGTATTAGCATGGTGGGAGGAAGAGGAGGAAGGTGGTTGATGGATGAACAGTGGTATTAGCATGGTGGGAGGAGGAGGACGGTGGTTGATGGATGGACAGTGGTATTAGCATGGTGGGAGGAGGAGGAGGAAGGTGGTTGATGGATGGACAGTGGTATTAGCATGGTGGGAGGAAGAGGAGGAAGGTGGTTGATGGATGAACAGTGGTATTAGCATGGTGGGAGGAGGAAGGTGGTTGATGGATGGACAGTGGTATTAGCATGGTGGGAGGAGGAGGAGGAAGGTGGTTGATGGATGGACAGTGGTATTAGCATGGTGGGAGGAAGAGGAGGAAGGTGGTTGATGGATGAACAGTGGTATTAGCATGGTGGGAGGAGGAGGAGGAAGGTGGTTGATGGATGGACAGTGGTATTAGCATGGTGGGAGGAAGAGGAGGAAGGTGGTTGATGGATGAACAGTGGTATTAGCATGGTGGGAGGAGGAAGGTGTTTTATGGATGGACAGTGGTATTAGCATGGTGGGAGGAAGAGGAGGAGGAGGAGGAGGAGGAAGGTGGTTGATGGATGGACGGACAGTGGTATTAGCATGGTGGGAGGAGGAGGAGGAGGAGGAAGGTGGTTGATGGATGGACAGTGGTATTAGCGTGGTGGGAGGAGGAGGAAGGTGGTTGATGGATGGACAGTGGTATTAGCGTGGTAGGAGGAGGAGGAAGGTGGTTGGATGGACAGTGATATTAGCATGGTGGGTGGAGGAGGAAGAGGAGGAGGAGGAAGGTGGTTGATGGATGGACAGTGGTATTAGCATGGTGGGAGGAGGAGGAAGAGGAGGAAGGTGGTTGATGGATTGACAGTGGTATTAGTGTGGTGGGAGGAGGAGGAAGGTGGTTGGATGGACAGTGGTATTAGCATGGTGGGTGGAGGAGGAAGAGGAGGAGGAGGAAGGTGGTTGATGGATGGACAGTGGTATTAGCATGGTGGGAGGAGGAGGAAGAGGAGGAAGGTGGTTGATGGATGGACAGTGGTATTAGCGTGGTGGGAGGAGGAGGAAGGTGGTTGATGGATGGACAGTGGTATTAGCATGGTGGGTGGAGGAGGAAGGTGGTTGATGGATGGACAGTGGTATTAGCATGGTGGGTGGAGGAAGGTGGTTGATGGATGGACAGTGGTATTAGCGTGGTGGGAGGAGGAGGAAGGTGGTTGATGGATGGACAGTGGTATTAGCATGGTGGGTGGAGGAGGAAGGTGGTTGATGGATGGACAGTGGTATTAGCATGGTAGGAGGAGGAGGACGGTGGTTGATGGATGGACAGTGGTATTAGCATGGTAGGAGGAGGAGGAGGAAGGTGTTTGATGGATGGACAGTGGTATTAGCATGGTGGGTGGAGGAAGGAGGGTGGTGGAGGAAGGAGGGTGGTGGAGGAAGGAGGGTGGTGGGTGGAGGAGGGTGGAGGAAGGTAGGTGGTGGGTGGAGGAGGAAGGTGGTGGAGGAAGGAGGGTGGTGGAGGAAGGAGGGTGGTGGAGGAAGGAGGGTGGTGGGTGGAGGGTGGTGGGTGGAGGTGGGTGGAGGAGGAAGGTGGGTGGAGGAAGGTGGGTGGTGGGTGGAGGAAGGAGGGTGGTGGGTGGACAGTGTGATCTTCTGGTGGTCTCAGTGTGATGAATCAGCACTGTCCTCCTTGGCATGGAACCCGACCTATAAATGGTGCTGATTTACAGGGTGTTGTGTGTGTGTGTGTGTGTGTGTGTGCACTTTGTGTATTTGTGCGTGTCCAATATGGAAAAATGTTGTGCTATGTTGCTCACTGATTGAGTTCAGTAAATGTGTCGATTCAGTGGAGACATATTGAGATACATTGTCATATTCCCCTCGACAGCGAGGCCAGGGGTTCTTCATCGATTTGATGAGATGGAGAGTGCTTTGGAAGCCAGCCAAAACCAGACTGAGGTTGGAAGCTGACGATGACATATTTATCTACCTCACTGTGTCCAGCCTCAGGCAGTGGAATAACCACTGCTATGTACCTACCCTGGCTTTCATAGGCATTCTGTATGGATTGAGGGGAGGGAGGCAGGCCTCTGTAGGACTTTCACTGTCCTTTTGTTAGGGGGATTGTACTGTACTGGCTATGCCTCTGTGTGTCCCCATCTGTGTGTGTGTGTGTGTGTGTGTACGTCTGTGTGTGGCTGGTTGGTTAAAGATTAAGTGTGTGTACTGTGCAGCTAACAATGTAATCGCTTCCCAAATAATCTCCTACCATTTTTGTGTACTTTTACCAGTTTTGCATGCTGTTTCTGTGGATTTTAACACCTGAATCCGGTCCAGGCCTTGTTGGAAGGTTCCCATCCTTCCCTTCTCCCACATCCCCTTTTCACTTAGTCAGCTTGATTACCTTAGCACTTCCTGATAAGCCTCTTTATGCTGTGATGTCATTAAAGAAAGACCCTTCTAGAATGTTCCCCTTAGTTCTATAGGAAGTATCAACCTATCCCCTTGGTTCTACCCTCACCTCCTCTCCTTCCCCACCTGTTTCATAACCCCAGTTACTGACCTGTGAAAGACTCTTGAGTGACCACAGACATCATAAAATGGTTCAGGGCAGCGTACTACACACAGCGAGCAGGATGAGGTTAGATATTACTCCTTTTTAATTGACAAGTGGATAGTCAATTAATTCCAATAAGTCATTGTGTGTGTGTGTGGTGTGTAACCCATCGTGTGTTTCATTCCTATATCTGGGGAACCTATTTGGAAACAGGTCTCTTCTCTGGGGTAGTTTGATCTGTCTGTCTCTCCAGGTCTCTTCTCTGAGGTAGTTTGATCTGTCTGTCTCTCCAGGTCTCTTCTCTGGGGTAGTTTGATCTGTCTGTCTCTCTGGGGTAGTTTGATCTGTCTGTCTCTCCAGGTCTCTTCTATCCGTCTGTCGCTCAAACTATATATTTTTGTTCCTTTTTTTTTTTACAATGCATTGCATATTCAGAAGAGGCAGCATGTAGGTATCTTAAAACGAACGCATTTAATCTCCCTGGCTGCATGAATCACCTTTTTTATTCTCTCTTATCTTTTTGTTTTTAGGCTTTTCTCTTGGTTCTGCTTTTTGTTTGGAGTATTTCTGTGTTTTATTTAGTGCAGAGCACTCTCTTTCTCTCTTAGTATAAAATATTGACTAATTCCTGTGTGGAACTAATTTTTATTTATATCTCATATGCAGTATTTGTATATTCTCAATACTATTAATATAAAGCTAATATTATCATTGATACTTTGATTTACATGCTCTGTTTCTGTTGTCTTCTTGTTCTACTCTTTTTCAGTGTTTTTTTCAGTTCTGTTTTGCTCGTGACTTGACTGACGTTCCATCCTGTTCATTATTCCTCCTCCTCCTCCTCCTCCTCTTCCTCCTCCCTCCTCCTCCTCCTCCTCCTCCCTCGTCTCCCTCCCTCCACCAGTCTTCTGTGTTTTTTGTTTGGCTGCATGGTCTTGTTTGCACGTTGATGTAGCTTTCAGTGACACCTTGGAAGAGTTAGTAGAATTCTCTTTCTTTCCCTCCCGGTCTTCTCTTTAGGGGATGTGCTGTTTCAGATGGCTGAGGTCCACAGGCAGATCCAGATACAGCTTGAAGATATGGTGAGGAGAACTGGATGACTTTGTATTAGGATATTGAATTAGAATTTTATATATATATAATTTGTAATGCACAAATGTAATCATTGAATTCATAAATTGAACTTGTTTCATTTATTATTATTATTATTATTATTATTATTATTATTATTGCATTTAAAATTCTATTTCAGTTTGATTGAATATTCAAATGAAACATGCATATATTTAATTTCAATATTGTAGATATTGCATTCATTGTCTGTGTATCAAGTTTAAAAACTGTCATTTGAAGTTTATCAAAGTTTCTCATATTCAACTTTTCAGATGCATTCAATTTCAGTTTTCAAATGTAGTTCTTTAAATTCAGACTCAAAACCAGAGACATCATCCTGGCACTTTGCCAGCCAGGAGAGGTAAACCCAAGCTACTGGCAGTTTCTGAAGTGTCATGTTGAATTTATTATCTATGATCTATTTATTTATTTATCTATGATGATCACAGGCTGCGCAGGTCCAGTTACATGCTGACCACACTGCCCGTGTTGCAGGACCAGTTACATGCTGACCACACTGCCCGTGTTACAGGACCAGCTACATGCTGACCACACTGCCCGTGTGGCAGGACCAGTTACATGCTGACCACACTGCCCGTAGACACATTAGAAGGGAATGTCACCAAAAAAAAACAGTTTGTCCCCCATAAGAATCTTTTTGAATAGCCCCACATCAATAAGTCTGAATGCAATATAAAGTCTATGTCGTTTCAAACTATGAAATACAAATTCATTTCATGAATTTAATTACTAAATTCAAATTCAATATCCTAATACAAATAAACATTTATGGAATTAAAATATAATTTCTGTTGGTACTGAAATCGCTGCATAGAGAAGGATGATGAAGCTGCTCCAGCATCTCACCCAATCGACGCCGGAAAAATATAGAGACTGTGAAAAAGCTTGTAATTCCGTGTCATTTGAGCTACTGTCACTGACTACCCACAACCACCTCCGAAGCACCTGTCTCACACACGACCGCCTCTGAGCGTTCCGTCCAGAGGAACTAAAGGACGGGTCCTCACTCAGAAAGATGTCAAATGAAGCTTCGTTATTCATTGTTTATTTCAGAGGAACGGGAGAGGACATTCAGAGCTTATGTCAGACCAACATAGAACAGAGCGCTACTGTACACACACACACACACACACACACACACACACACACACACACACACACACACACACACACACACACACACACAAACAATCAACTACTGGCCTTTTAACTATTGTTTGAACATATTCTCACATCTCGCCTGTTCCTGCTCTTTCAGCACACAGCCAACCGATAGAAGTTAAGAAAATATTACTGCTCGAGACTTGGCGCTACTAACTAGGACGATAAGGGAAGAAAACAAACCTAGCGACTTTGATACTGTTTTAGTCCCAGATGGCACCCTATTCCCTATGAAGTCTACTACTACCAGAGCCCATATGCTCTGGTCAAATGTAGTGCACTCCAAGGCAGACTGTAGGGGCCTGCCTTGTTTTTTATTTTTTATTCATCAGAGCCAGTGTGTGAGGACTCCCTCAGTGATCTGAAGCTATCGTCTTAGCGTGTGTTCATTTGGGATGTTTTACCTTTGATTTGGTTGTTTGTTTTGTGACATTTCAGTACTGCCTGGTGTGGGACTGCTCTTTGTCTCCATACATGCTAAAGTCAATTGTGAACATGTACTTCCTTACAACACACACAATCTCAATACTGGCATGAAGTTAGACATAATTCACATACTGGTACTATACAACTTTCCCTAGTCCTTTGGGCCTGGTCCGATATCAAGACAATCTTGGCTCATCAAGTCATGTTGACACCACAACACCGACAGCATCCAAAATAGTAGGGTGTGTTTTTGTTTAAGCAAACAAGTCTGGTTTGGCAGTTTTTGAGAAAGTACATCCTGAGGCAAGTTGTACTCCTTCCTGCCTGTTGTTATGACGTGTGAGTATATCTTATGTGATCATTAACTCTTTGTGGTCCTCTCTTTCCTTCTAGCTGAAGTCGTTCCACAATGAGCTTCTAACCGAGCTGGAGAAGAAGGTGGAGCTGGATGCACGCTACCTGAATGTTAGTGTCCTTAGACCAGTGGTTTCGCAACCGCAGTCCTCCAGTGTACCCCCCCAATAGCACACCGTTTTGTTGTTGTCCGAGACAAACCTCATTTTAGGGCCAGATCAAATTCGCATAGAAATCTGAGTTATAGATTTGTCAGTCTAATTGAACGCTAGTCTAAGAAGCAGTAGATTTGTTCTATCTGTGCGATTTCTATGCTTCCCGCACTTAAGTTTAATTTTTCCGTCTTTTACTGTTGATTTTGTACACAAAGCTAGATTTTTGGTTAATTATATTATATTATAACACCTGTTTAGTACCTGTTTAACACCTGTTTAGTACCTGTTTAACACCTGTTTAGTACCTGTTTAACACCTGTTTAGTACCTGTTTAGTACCTGTTTAGTACCTGTTTAACACCTGTTTAGTACCTGTTTAGTACCTGTTTAACACCTGTTTAACACCTGTTTAACACCTGTTTAGTACCTGTTTAGTACCTGTTTAGTACCTGTTTAGTACCTGTTTAGTACCTGTTTAGTACCTGTTTATCACCTGTTTATCACCTGTTTAGTACCTGTTTATCGCCTTCAGAATACACCTTTTATGTCTTCTCACCTTCACTTTGAACTAGAACACAGAGGTGTTTAAGTGAGCTTCCCTTTACAAATACTTATATCTTTTTTTATTACCTATAATTATCTTTATATTAGCAGTTTTCTTATGACGTTACCGCAGAGTCAATCAAATTTTTTTTTTAGTTCAGTTTTATATAATGCCTTTTATATAATTCTGTGTCAGTGGTTGTGTATTCTGATGGGAGGGCCGCGTTTAGAAAGCGTTGATACAGACAGGTGCTCTAATTATATTCCACGGTGGCTAGCTAGGCCTCCCTACGGATCCACATTTATCATCAAATCATCCGCTAGAGACAAACTCCACGGCTCTCTGAGCACTTCTTTTAATTTCCCACTGGTTTTCATCATAACCACTCAGCAATAAAGTTACAAATTACTTTCTTCTCTTACTTTCCGAATCATGAATTATGACATATTTGAAGAAAATAAGAAGAAGTAGTAGTTCAAGCTTTATTTAAGGGATAAACCCATTTCTAGAGATTTATTGAAGATAATTTTGTAGTGGAATTGGGGAAGCTTAAATAAAGGCTCAGTACTGGATATTCATAAACAAAGTCAGTAATAAAATAATGCTTTCCTCTGTTTGAAATTCATATTGACCTCGTCAGTTCATTTGAGGCCGTACTTTGGCAGTCTGGCAGCCGATCAGAAAACCATATGTTCCCCTGTTCCCTCTCCCCCTTTTGTGTCCTTTCTCTCTCTGCTTGGCTCTGTTATTTCAGCATCGACTAAAGTAATTAGCCATGCTCAGCTAGGTTTTTCCATCAAACAGAAATAAAATATTGGAAACATTGTTTTGTGAAGGGCTGGCCGACCGGCAGACAGGCCAGGCCACAGGATTGCGTTAACTCTTGGCAGAGGTGAATGAGTGAAACACAAAGGCAGTGGTTTGGAACACAATAAGTCCTATAGCCACTGGGGACAGACTGTGTGTGGGTGGGTGGGGGAAGAGAGATCAGCCAAGTCCCTATGATGCCAGACTAACTCATTCCCCTGCATTATGCCACATTGCATCAATCAGCGAATAGAAGGTGGTCAGGTGGTTTGAAATGGGACTCAACACCTAACCATTGTGGTAGAACACTAGTCTAGGGAAGCCAATGACTGTAAAGCTATGTTAAAACCGACTCTATACTCCCACCTACAGGCGGCTCTGAAGAAGTACCAGATGGAGCACAAGAGTAAAGGAGAGAGTCTGGAGAAGTGTCAGGCAGAACTGAAGAAGCTCCGCAGGAAGAGCCAGGGCAGCAAGAACCCTTCCAAGTACGGAGACAAGGAGATGCAGGTGAGCGTTCGGAGGGGGGGATAAGGGGTGTGTGTGTGTGCTTCCAAAGAGCCTCAGGTTTCGTTTAGCGTGCTACTGTGAACGAAACCGACAGACTGAGTCCCCAGTCAGCCTATGGACAATGCCAGCTGGTGGGTCAAACGTTCACCGTAGGGGAAGGTGGCTGGTGATACTCCAGAGCCAGATAAATACTGTATCATCCCATTGGCCACAGCCCAGCAGGTGTCGAAGATGGATAGATAATCTAATCCAAGAGGAGATTTAGGCTGAGCAAGTCTCTCTTATGGCCCCTTTTACTGAAGCAGAAGAAGTTGACTAAAACTTACTACAAGAACTCCGTAACCTTCAACCTGTAACCTTGCCGACGTTAGCCGAGTCATCTATATATACACTACCAGTCTCAACTTTGGACATGCCTACTCATTCAAGGGTTTTTCTTAATTTTTACTATTTTATGCATTGTAGAATAATCGTGAAGAAATCAAAACTATGAAATAACATGAAATCATGTAGTAACTTTTTTTTTAAAGTGTTAAACAAATCAAAATATATTTGAGATTTGAGATTTTTCAAAGTGGTCACCCTTTGCCTTGATGACAGCTTTGTACACTCTTGGCATTCTCTCAACCAACTTCATGAGGTATTCACCTGGAATGCATTTCAATTAACAGGTGTGTCTGTCCATCATTACTTTAAGACATGAAGGTCTGTCAATGCAGAAAACCCTAGAATGAGTAGATGTGTCCAAACGTTTGACTGGTACTGTAACAGCATCATCAAGGGAATAAGGGACCCATCCCATCTCTCACTAGCTCCCAGATACAAGGTTCTGAGAGGTGGGTCATTCTTAGCTCTAGTACTGGTGGTGATGTGCTGCTGCTGGCTGGAGGGGTGGGCCCGGGTACTGTGGGCCTTGCCTCGGACAACCAAGCTCGGAGGGAGGGAGACAGATACAGCGATGGGGAGAAATAAACTGAACGTCACCTTGAATTACTGCTTCAGAGATTCAAGCCTCTCACTCAAGGAGATGTTGTAAGATTGTTGGGACAGCCATGGGTAGATCCTATAAAAGTCCGGTCCACTGAAATAAGGGAGTCGTTCATCTTGCTTTTTCTCCACTGCATTTTTCAAGCTTGTCAAAATGCTTTGAATCACCATGGTTACTCTCTTTATTCTGATCTTTGACCACTTCCTCAACTACATTGCATAACATTTGTTTATTTGATGTGAAGTGTTATGTAGGCCAGCTAATTGTGTCCTGCAGAGGCATACGCGCCTCCCCCATGGTAGCTGTTACAGAGAAGGTGTGTAATGTGCCCTTGCAGGTTGCCGTGCCCCTCTGCCTTTCAGTGGGTAGCACCATGACACGTGGTGGGTGTACTGAGTCGATGGTTACACAACGCAGTACACTGGAGGTGCAGGTGTGTGGAGGCTGATGTGTTGTGACGTTGTATTATGGTTCTGAAGCTTCAATATGAGATGGGAGCACTGCCTGCCACTACTCAGTCCTCTTAGTTAGAGTGTGTGTGTGTGTGTGTGGACTGCAATTTCCTGGCAGAATGCAAAAGCCATCAGAGCGACCTACAGAACCTCTGTTGCCCAAAGGATTCTATTTAAACCAATAGAAAATAAACAATTTCAGCAGGCCAGTCTACAAGGGAAACACTGAGGCATTGAGGGCGGCAGGGTAGCCTAGTGGTTAGAGCGTTGGACTAGTAACCGAAAGCTTGCAAGTTCAAATCCCTGAGCTGACGAGGTACAAATCTGAGGCAGTCCTCCTATTCATAAAGCAGCCGGAGGGAAGGTAATTACCATTTAATTGTTGCCGACCTAGAAGAGGAGTCATTGTGGAAATGGATACGTGGTGCTTTAAGCCACAGCGTCTCTACAGCGTCACCCTAAAAAAAACATTGGACTCCCATGGGC
Organism: Oncorhynchus mykiss; assembly: GCF_057628025.1. Classification (NCBI taxonomy): domain Eukaryota; kingdom Metazoa; phylum Chordata; class Actinopteri; order Salmoniformes; family Salmonidae; genus Oncorhynchus; species Oncorhynchus mykiss. Next base: position 42,455,508 of record NC_143041.1, read on the forward strand.
CGCTTGGTGGGCAGGCAAGCCTGTGGTCTGACCTTTTTTTTTTTTTTTACATTACATTTGACATGTGAGTCATTTAGCAGACACTCTCTTATCCAGAGCCCTTTACAGTGAGTACATTCGTCTTAAACCTCGGTGGGACAACCACATATCACAGGCATTGACAGTACACTTTTTCCTTAAAGGGCAGAGTCAGAGGTGGTAAAGGGGGGAAAGAGGTGCTGACCTGGCTTCTGGGGGGGGGGTGTTGACCTGGCTTCTGGGGGGGGGTGTTGACCTGGCTTCTGGGGGGGGGGTGTTGACCTGGCTTCTGGGGGGGGGGGGGGGGGGGGGGGGTGCTGACCTGGCTCTGGGGGGGGGGGGGTGCTGACCTGGCTTCTGGGGGGAAAGAGGTGCTGACCTGGCTTCTGGGGGGGGTGCTGACCTGGCTTCTGGGGGGGGTGTTGACCTGGCTTCTGGGGGGGGTGCTGACCTGGCTTCTGGGGGGGGGGGTGCTGACCTGGCTTCTGGGGGGGGTGTTTACCTGGCTTCTGGGGGGGTGCTGACCTGGCTTCTGGGGGGGGGGTGCTGACCTGGCTTCTGGGGGGGGTGCTGACCTGGCTTCTGGGGGGGGGGTGCTGACCTGGCTTCTGGGGTGGGTGCTGACCTGGCTTCTGGGGGGGAGCTGACCTGGCTTCTGGGGGGGGAGCTGACCTGGCTTCTGGGGGGGGTGCTGACCTGGCTTCTGGGGGGGGTGCTGACCTGGCTTCTGGGGGGGGGTGCTGACCTGGCTTCTGGGGGGGATGCTGACCTGGCTTCTGGGGGGGGTGCTGACTTGGCTTCTGGGGGGGGGAGCTGACCTGGCTTCTGGGGGGGGAGCTGACCTGGCTTCTGGGGGGGGAGCTGACCTGGCTTCTGGGGGGGAGCTGACCTGGCTTCTGGGGGGGGAGCTGACCTGGCTTCTGGGGGGGGGAGCTGACCTGGCTTCTGGGGGGGGAGCTGACCTGGCTTCTGGGGGGGGAGCTGACCTGGCTTCTGGGAGGGGAGCTGACCTGGCTTCTGGGGGGGAAGCTGACCTGGCTTCTGGGGGGGAAGCTGACCTGGCTTCTGGGGGGGGGGGGGCTGACCTGGCTTCTGAGAGGAAGCTGGTTCCACCATTGGGGTGACAGGAAAGCAAGAGCTTGGACTGGGCTTAGCAGGAGCATCCCTCCCGTAGGGGTGGGAGGGCCAAGAGACCAGTGGTGGCCGACGGAGTGCCTGGGTTGGGGTGTAGGGTTTGAGCATAGCCTGAAGGTAGGGAGGGGCACTTAGTACTCCATAGCAAAGCACCATGGTCTTGTAGTGGATGCAAGCTTCGACTGGAAGCCAATGAAGTGTGCAGAGGAGCAGGGTGACATGGGAGAACTTGGGAAGGGCTACTGGTCTGGATACGTTGCAGGGGTTTGATGGCACGAACAGGAAGCCCAGCTAACAGCGAGTTGCAGACGGGAGATCTGATGGTCCACTCCCAGCAGAGACACAAACACACGCAGGCAGACACGCACAAAAAGTCATTTCCGGGCCATAGTCACACTCCTTTGAGCCTGCTCTCTTCAGCACTTACTGATTAATGGACGCTTCTGTCTGTGTGTGTGTGTGTGTGCTCCCAGCCTCTTAACGGTTCTTGAGTGTGATTACAGAGAGTGAGTGTTGCGTGGCTGGGTAGCTGCGTAGCCTATCTCGGTCCCTGCTGTGCCTCATGTGCACTTCTGGGAACAAGCGGTTGGCAGGGACACTTGAGACTGGTGGCCTCTTCTCTTTGCCAGGGAGGAAGGGGGGTCGACGACAGAGTTTAGCGGATTACCTGCTAGTGAAGCTCGTTATAATGATTCTCTGAAAGATTGTTCATTAGATCGACTTAATTATCCCACCTGAAGAAATTATTTGTGTGTCTGTGCGTTTAAACCCAGCCTCGGTATTGTGTAGGCTCTGAAAAAGCTAGTCCATCTCAGCCGCCGCCTTGTTCCTTCCACCCATCATCGTTTCATTAAGTCGGGTAACAGCTCACTGATTTCCTCGGGAAGGAAAGGAAACAAAAAGTAATCTCCCTTTTCCCCGCTCTGCTCCAGATGGATGGTAATATTAAACCCTTACCTCTAGCCGATGATGAAAATGCACTCATTTACTACGGTGTCCCTAGGGGAACACAAAGCACGGACGCAGTGCCTGAAAATGACATGGTAAATCTCTCTCACGTTCATTATTAAACACTTAACAGGGAGTGTTTCAGGGGGAGAGGCAGACTGATTTGAATATAATGGGAATGTCGCTGGCGTTCTGCTGCCGACCCAGAAAAATAGGAAATCGCTAATAGCTTCTGTTACATAATATCTCAATTGGGTGTTAGATGAGTATTAGCACTGGTACATACGCAGTTGAACACCACAGCCTTTTCGTATTCCCATTTATTTCCCATTTATATTTGTATTATCATATTGCATTCAGTGTGCTTGCATGAGTTGAGGTAGATTAGCATTGGATTTACATTGCACAGTCTTCGTTGCACTGATTTCCAATGTATTCGGTTGTCGGGTAAAAAGCATTTAGCCATTGAGTGGGAGATAAATGTATTGTACATTTATTCTGTAGCTAAGGGCAGTAAGGTTTCCCTTTGTTGAGACAGACCCTGGGGATCTCTCTCTCTGTCTCTCTGTCTGTCTGCCTGTGTCTGTCTGTGTGTCACCTGTCTGTCTGTTTCTCTGCTCTGCTCTCCTCTGCTCTGCTCTCCTCTCCTCTCCTCTCCTCTCTGTCCGTCTCAGGCTACTATGAGGAGAAATGGTCAAATGAGGTGTGTTTTCTGAACGGTCGAATGTGCCACATTTCCCCAACTGATAGTCATGTTTCATTGCTATGCCTTTGGGGCATTTATGGTAACTAGTAACAACAGCAACTAATTATCACGTTCTAATGACAACTCTGTGAGGGTGACATGCTACATGCTACATGCTACTGCCGTGTGACAACGGGAGTTTCAAGTGACACGCAACATGTTAGCATGTCACATAAACGCACACGCTAAGACACATCTTGAGGCTACATCAACACCACAGTTCAGTTCCCTCTGCGTTAGCTGGATGGCGTCAGAGCAGATGGGATGTGGAGAGTAAAAGAGGCCGAGCAAGAGAGAGGAGGGGGGGGGGGGTCTGGGTTTGTTCTGTTCTGCTGCAGTTCTGTTCTTTCCTTCAATTCTTCAACCCAGTTATTTTCTGTCTCTCTCTCATTCCACCTTTTCACTATCCCTTCCTTTTCCACTCTATCTCTTTTCTGAAGGACCCATGTCGTGTCCTCCTCCCCTATTGATAATGCTGTAATAGGTCACTGTGATGTAATTGTTCTAGGAGGGAGGGGCTCCACGACATCAGAGGAAGCTTGTGCACTGACAGGCAAAAGATCAATCTTAGACCTCGGCTTGACATAATTAAACGATGATTCTAGGAATGAAGTTCCATCAAAGTTTAGGTTCATTGAATCTGCCATTTTGTGTTGACGTACTTACATTGGTATCTCGTATTCCATTTTTAGTGGAGGTTTGAAATGTCCTTTATATGCATCTTCTGTCTCGCTCACCCAAGGCCTCTATCATTGAGTATAATATAACGATATCTAGTGAGCCTGTAAGAGTGGGGAAGGGGTTATGTCGGATCCCTCCATATGGTTCTTTGTCCCACCGTTCAACCCTTTCTTTCTTACTGCTGAGACCTGTACCGTTTCGGCGTCTAGGCTACGGCGTCTAGGCTACGGCGTCTAGGCTACGGCGTCTAGGCTACGGCCTGTACCGTTTCGGCGTCTAGGCTACGGCCTGTACCGTTTGACATGTCTCTTTCATCAACAGTGTGTTCACAGCAGGAATAGTTTACCTGGTAACAATATGAGATGAAAATGCTGTCAGAGAAGCAACATGTAATGTCTGTATGTTAGATGTTGTCAAGTAGTAATATAGTATTCTATGATTGTGTTTTGAATGTCATATTTTCATGTCGTGTTGACGTGTATGTTTTTGTAAATGGCAGGGCTCATCTGCAAAAGTCAATATAGTATTGCATGAATACAGTAGTAAATATGTATTGCCATATATCAGGCTGCCATTGGCTTTCAAGCGTGTGTGAATGTGACTGAATGAGACAGACGCCAGAGTGGTATACTACGAAGCACGCTAGATCTACTCCGGCTTCTCTAAAGCTAGCCAGCTTCAGTTAGCTTCACCTTCCAGCTCAAGCTTCATCCGCACTACGACGGTGGCTATTGCTCGTCCGCCTGCCGCGAACTCTAGCAGGCTTGTAACTGCGCTTGCATGTCACACGTGGCTAGTTGAACTGACATCCTATGGATTATATGTCTGTGGTTGGTTGCCACTGTCAGTTTGCCTTTTTGCACATTTCTAAATACATTCGTGTGGAGAAACTTAGTTTGGAAAGCAAATGCTGTCGTTACTAAATGTGTAATGTGATTGACATTAGTTTTTTTTACACCCCCCCCCCCCCCAAAAAAAACATTTGATTTTATAAAACATTTTAATCAGTCTTCTTCAAATGAAGGGGATGATGACACAATCTTTGTGAGAAGGAATTTGATTTCATTGGTCCTCAACTTGTGCCTCAGACACTTCATTCAGGATAAATGGAGTTAGTCTGCTTTGGAGCAGGTTAGTTCTGAAGGATTCATTGCCATAGAAACCTACCTGGCTAAAAGATGAGCCACTGCCACTGATGAGCCAACTCAAGAGTTGACCTCAGTTACCTCGCAAACTCCTCAAACCTGATTCCAAGTATAGGGCTCTGGGCTCTAGAGGCAAGCAGACTGGTTTGGCAGCTCTATACTGATTTCCATACTACTGCTTTCTAGTTATTCTGTATCTGGCTGACTGACAGGCTGACTGGCTGGTTGACTCACCTACTGATGGACTGACTGGCTGACTGGCTGACTCACCTACTGTCTGGCTGGCTGGCCTTTTGTTTACATGTTGTCCAAGTTCAAGGTAAGGGTGTGTCTGGGAAGATCTAGAATTACCAGGAATAATGACCCTTGTTTGGTCCCGCCTGTAAACGCACACCTTGGTGCATGACAAGTAAACAAAACATGGCACTACTACTACTACTACTACTACTACTACTACTACTACTACTACTACTACTACTACTACTACTACTACTACTACTACTACTACTACTACTACTACTACTACTACTACTACTACTACTAATACTACACTACTACTACTACACTAATACTACTACTACTACTACTACTACTACTACACTAATACTACTACACTAATACTACTAATACACTAATACTACTACTACTACTACTACTACTACTACACTAATACTACTACTACTACTACTACTACACTACTACTACTACTACTACACTAATACTACTACTACTACTACTACTACTACTACACTACTACTACTACTACTACTACACTAATACTACTACTACTACTACACTAATACTACTACTACCACTACTACTACCACTACCACTACTACTACACTAATACTACTACTACCACTAATACTACTACTACCACTACTACGACTACTACGACTACTACACTAATACTACGACTACTACTACTACTACTACACTACTACTACTACACTACTACTACTACTACTACTGCTGCTACTACTACTACTACTACTACTACTACACTAATACTACTACACTAAAACTACTACACTACTACTACTACTACACTAATACTACTACACTAATACTACTACTAATACCACTAATACTACTACACTAATACTACTACACTAATACTACTACACTAATACTACTACTACTACTACTACACTCATACTACTACACTCATACTACTACACTAATACTACTACACTAATACTACTACTACACTACTACTACTACACTAATACTACTACACTAATACTACTACTAATACCACTAATACTACTACACTAATACTACTACACTAATACTACTACTACTACTACTACACTCATACTACTACACTAATACTACTACTACAGAATATATTTTTTTTGTTGTATATTTATTTCTATACTGAACAAAAAGGCAACTTGTAAAATGTTGTTCCCATGTTTCATGAGCTGAAATAAAAGATCCCACACATTTTTCATAGACCACATGTATGGCGTCGTGTGGGTGAGCGGTTTGCTGACGTCAGCGTTGTGAACAGAGTGCCCCATGATGGCAGTGGGGGTTGGGCTGGAATAAGATAAGGACAATGAACATAATTGCATTTTATCGATGGCAATTTGAATGCACAGAGATGCCGTGACGAGATCCTGAGGCCCATTGTCATGCCCTTCCTCCTCCGCCATCACCTCATGTTTCAGTATGATAATGCATCGCCCCAAGTCGCAAGGATCTGTATACAATTTCTGGAAGCTGAAAATGTCCCAGGTCTTCCAAGACCTGCATACTCACCAGACCTATCATCCACTGAACAGGCTTGGGATGCTCTGGATCGACTTGTACGACAGCGTGTTCCAGTTCCCGCCAATATCCAGCAACTTCGCACAGTCATTGAAGAGGAGTGGGACAACATTCCACAGGACACAATCCACAGTCTGATCAACTCAATGCGACGGAGGTGTCTCGCTGCATGAGGCAAATGGTGGTCACACCAGATACTGACTGACTGGTTTTCTGGTCCACGTCCCTCATTTTATTTTATTTTTACGCTATATGTGACCAACAGATGCATATCTGTATTCCCAGTCATGTGAAATCCATAGATTAGAGCCTCATTAACTTGTTTCAATTGACTGATTTCCTTATATGAACTGTAACTCAGTAAAATATTTAGATTGTTGATTGGCTGAAAGCTGTGGTGTATCAGACCGTATACCATGGGTATGACCAAAACATTTATTTTGACTGCTCTAATTACTTTGGGTAACCAGTTTTTATAATAGCAATAAGGCACCTCAGGGGTTTGTGGTATACCACGGCTAAGGGCTGCTGTTTTTACACTACACTACTGCCACTCGCTGTTTATCATCTATGCATAGTCAGTTTACCCCCCCCTACTTACATGTACAAATGACCTCGACTAACCTGTACCCGCGCACATTGACTCGGTACCGGTAACAACTGTATATCAAATGTATTTATATAGCCCTTCTTACATCAGCTGATATATCACAGTGCTGTACAGAAACCCAGCCTAAACCCAGCCTCAGTCAATGTGTTGTAGCTGAGAGTAGGCTGTAATCACAGGCTTTTACTTTGAAAACAACACTAGTCATTTGAATCCTCCTTGAAGTTCCATCATTGATAACTAATAAAGCTCCTCAAGTGTTTGTTTCATCTTCTTCCTGTTCCTTTCTGTAATCAGTCTACACACAGAGGAAAGAGAACAGATCAATGGGATCTGTCCTCTTCATCATGGTGGTGGGGGTGGTGGTGTGGTGGTGGTGGGGTGGGGGGGGGGGGGGGGGGGTTGTGTAACAATCTCAGAGAAGAAACAGTTTGTTAGGTTTTTAATTCTGAGTAAAATACTCCACAGACACTATGGAAGCTTAACCAAGTGTAATTCTGAGTAAAATACTCCAGACACTATGGAAGCTTAACCAAGTGTAATTCTGAGTAAAATACTCCAGACACTATGGAAGCCTAACCAAGTGTAATTCTGAGTAAAATACTCCACAGACACAATGGAAGCTTAACCAAGTTTAATTCTGAGTAAAATACTCCACAGACACTATGGAAGCTTAACCCAGTTTAATTCTGAGTAAAATAAGTATATACACAAGTGTGTGTGTGTGTATACAGTGGGGCAAAAAAGTATTTAGTCAGACACCAATTGTGCAAGTTCTCCCACTTAAAAATATGAGAGAGGCCTGTAATTTTCATCATAGGTACACTTCAACTATGACAGACAAATTGAGAAGAAAAAAATCCAGAAAATCACATTGTAGGATTTTTAATGAATTTATTTGCAAATTATGGTGGAAAATGCAACTTGTAAATATTTTATGGTTGGACAGGAAGAGGAAATGATAAATCAGTATATTTCATATACTGTCATTTCAATCTCAGAACCCAACAGCATCTCTGACTGTCCTTTATCATTCTGAGGCAGGGAAAGAGGGAAATGAAAGCGCCAGGGTAGCAGTGTGTGGAGTGGTAAATGGGAAGCCAAGTATTTGCAGTAAACATCTGTTTGCATTGCTTTAATGGGTTCTGTAATGGGGCTGACATTTCCGTGTTTGTGTGTCTCCCTGATGTGAGCTTAGAGGGTCAAGCCTCACACGTCTGTTTTTTTGTGGGATATTTTTGTAAAGTATTCAGCGAGGATTTGTGTGCATGCCTTTGTCTAGATGTTGACGACTGTTGTGTGGATGACAGTTTTCATGACTCGTCTGGTTGTATCTCTATGGTAACAAAGGATGAACTCAATTGTCCTCGTCTTAGGCTGATCTCTGTATGTGTCATCGACATCATAAGCGACTAATCCTACTTTAACTCTGCTTATATCGGCCATTTTGTTTTATAAGGCAGGGAATTAGTGCTCCGTTGTTTACTACTCAATGTATGCTGTGAGTCAGAATGTAGAGAGTGTTTATACGTTATTCTATGTACAGATTTTCTACACTGATTTAGCTGCTGTCACCTTATTCTAGTGGTACTCAAGATGACACACAGTACATTTAGGACCCCCGCAGCACTCCCACAGCACTTCCACAGCACTCCGACAGCACTTCCACAGCACTCCCACAGCACCCCTGCAGCTAAATGCAAATTTTCAGGTTGTTGTCGGCTTTACTTCATGCACCTAACTACAATGCTAACCTTAACCATTGGCTCTCTCTCTCTCTCCGTTTCCAGCTACAATAATAATTTACAACATTAACAATGTCTACACTGTATTTCTGATCAATTTGATGTTGTTTTTATGGCCATAAATGTGCTTTTCTTTAAAAAAACAAGGCTATTTCTAGTGAACCCAAACCTTTGAATGGTAGTGTATATACTTATCTAACTGCTTAGATTTGTTTCTAGTGTCTAGGGGACAAATACATCCTACTGTACCTTATGTCTTATGTCCTCGCCCCGTCCCCCTCCTCCCTCTCCTCGCCCCGCCCCCCTCGCCCCGTCCCCGCACCCCTCTCCTCGCCCTGCCCCCTCTCCTCGCCCCGCCCCCTCTTCTCGCCCCGCCCCCCTCCACCCTCTCCTCGCCCCGCCCCCCTCTCCTCGCCCTGTCTCCCTCCTCCCTCTCCCCGTCCCCCTACGCCTCCCTCGTCTCCTCGCCCCCCCTCGTCTCCTCGCCCCCCCTCGTCTCCTCCCTCTCCCCACCCCGTCCCCCTGCTCCCTCTCCTCGCCCCGTCCCCCTCCTCTCCTCGCTCTCCTCGCCCCCCCTCCTCTCCTCGCTCTCCTCGCCCCATCCCCCTCCTCCCTCTCCTCGCCCCGTCCCCCTCCTCCCTCTCGTCGCCCCCCCTCCTCTCCTCGCCCCGTCCCCCTCCTCCCTCTCCTCGCCCCGTCCTCCTCCTTGCCCCCCCTCCTCTCCTCCCTCTCCTTGCCCCGTCCTCCTCCTCGCCCGTCCCCCTCCTCCCTCTTCTCGCCCCCCCTCCTCTCCTCGCCCCCCCTCCTCGCCCCCCCTCCTCTCCTCGCCCCGTCCCCCTCCTCCCTCTCCTCGCCCTCCCTCTCCTCGCCCCGTTCTCCTCCTCGCCCCGTCCCCCTCCTCCCTCTCCTCTCCTCGCCCCGTCCTCATCCTCGCCCCGCCCTCCTCGCCCCGTCCCCCTCCTCCCTCTCCTCGCCCTGTCCTCCTCCTCGCCCTGTCCTCCTCCTCGCCCCGTCCTCCTCCTCGCCCCGTCCCCCTCCTCCCTCTCCTCGCCCTGTCCCCCTCCTCCCTCTCCTCGCCCCGTCCCCCTCCTCGACCCGTCCCCCTCTCCTCGACCCGTCCCCCTCATCCTCCCTCTCCTCGACCCGTCCCCCTCATCCTCCCTGTCCTCGACCCGTCCCCCTCACCCTCCCTCTCCTCAGTATGTTGAGACCATTGGCAGCAAGCAGAGTGACCTGGACCAGTACACAGCAGAGGGCTACAAGAGTGCGCTGTCAGAGGAGAGGAGGAGGTACTGTTTCCTGGTGGACAGACAGTGTGCCGTGGCCAAGAACAGCAGTTCCTTCCATAGCAAGGTGAGATGTCGGACTCACATTTTCATCTACAGGTTTCGGTTACATTTTTGTTCTCTCTTTGCAGTTCACCCACTGCTTTAGCTATTGAGGGTTAAAACCAACTAGCTCTCACAGTCTGACATCAAAATTAGACGTTCATCCTTGTTTCTCAAACGTTACATTTCGAAGTTGTTCCAAACATTACATCAAGTCCAATCTAACTTTATTGGTCACATACACGTGTTTAGCAGAAGTTAATGCAGGTGTAGCGAAATGCTTGTTGTTTCTAGCTCCAACACTGCAGTAGTATCTAACAGTTTCACAACAATCCACACAAATCTAAAGTAAAGGAATGGAATTAAGAATATATAAATATTTGGGTGAAAAATGTCAGAGTGGCATAGACTAAGATACAGTTGAATAGGATAGAGTAAAGTATATACATACACTTAGGTTGGAGTTATTAACTCGTTTTTCAACCACTCCACAAATGTCTTGTTCACAAACAATAGGTTTGGCAAGTCGGTTAGAACATCTGCTTTGTGCATGACATAAGTAATTTTTCCAACAATTGTTTACAACAATTGTTTAGAGACTCAGTGTCTCTTTGCTCAACATCCTGGGAAAATCAAAAGATATCAGCCAAGAACTTAGAAAAAAAACTGTAGACCTCCACAAGTCTGATTCATCCTTGGGAGCAATTTCCAAACGCCTGAAGGTACCACGTTCATCTGTACAAACAATAGTACTACGCAAGTATAAACACCATGGAACCATGCAGCCGTCACTCAGGAAGGAGACGCGGTCTGTCTCCTAGAGATGAACGTACTTTGGTATGAAAAGTGCAAATCAATCCCAGAACAACAGCAAAGGACCTTGTGAAGATGCTGGAGGAAACAGGAGCAAAGTATTTATATCCACAGTAATAAAGGGTCCTATATCGACATAACCTGAAAGGCCTCTCAGAAAGGAAGAAGCCACTGCTCCAAAACCGCCATCAAAAAGCCAGACTACGGTTTGCAACTGCACATGGGGACAAAGATTGTACTTTTTGGAGAAATGTATTCTGGTCTGATGAAACAAAAATAAAACTCTTTGGCCATAATGACCATCGTTATTTTTGGATGAAAAAGGGGGAGCTTACTACCCGAAGAACACCATCCCAGCCGTGAAGCACGGGGGTGGCAGCGTCATGTTGTGGGGGTGCTTTGCTGCAGGAGGGAGTGGTGCGCTTCACAAAATAGATGGCTTCATGAGGCAGGAAAATGATGTGAATATATTGAAGCAACATCTCAAGACATCAGTCAGGAAGTTAAAGCTTGGTCGCAAATGAGTCTTCCAAATGGACAATGACCCCAAGCCATACTTCCAAAGTTCTGGCAAAATGGCTTAAGGACAGCAAATTCAAGGTATTGGAGTGGCCATCACAAAGCACTGACTTCAATCCAATTGAAAATGTGTGGACAGATGTGAAAAAGCATGTGCGAGCAAGGAGGCCTACAAACCTGACTCAGTTACACCAGCTCTGTCAGGAGGAATGGACCAAATTCTCCCAACTTATTGTGGGAATGTTGTGGAAGGCTACCCGAAACATTTGTCCCAAGTTAAACAATTTTAAAGGCAATGCTACCAAATACTAATTGAGTGTATGTAAACTTCTGACCCACTGGGAATGTGATGAAAGAAATTAAAGCTGAAATAAATAATTCTCTCTACTATTATTCTGACATTTCACATTCTTAAAACAAAGTGGTGATCCTAACTGACCTAAGATGGAATTTTTACTAAGAATACATGTCAGTAATTGTGAAAAACTGAGTTTAACTGTATTTGGCTAAGGTGTATGTGAACTTACGACTTCAACTGGATCAGGTGAGTAATGCAAACATATAAAAATTGTTACTGGCTAGTGTTCCCTTATTGAAGTGGCTAGTGTTCCCTTATTGAAGTGGCTAGTGTTCCCTTATTGAAGTGGCTAGTGTTCCCTTATTGAAGTGGCTAGTGTTCCCTTATTGAAGTGGCTAGTTTTTGAAAAAAAGCAAAAAAAAATTGTCCATCTTAAAATAACATCACATTGATCAGAAATAAAGTGTAGATATTGTTAATGTTGTAAATTACAATTGTAGCTGTAAGATTTTTTTTTATATGGAATATCTACATAGGTGTACAGAGGCTCGTTATCAGCAACCATCACTCCTGTGTTCCAATGGCACGTTGTGTTTAGCTACAGCTTTGATACACCTGTAATGACTTTACCTTCTGGATGATAGCGGGGTGAACAGGCCATGTCTCTGGTTGTTGAGGTCTTTTTGTCCTTCCTGTGACATCGGGTGCTGTAGGTGTCCTGGAGGGCAGGTCCGCGTTGGGCGGACCGCAACACCCTCTGGGAAGCCCTGCAGTTGCCGTACCAGGCGGTGATACAGCCCGACAGGATGCTTTCAATTGTGCATCTGTAAAAGGTTTCAGCTGCCAAGCCAAATTTCTTCAGCCTCCTGAGGTTGAAGAGGCGTTGTTGCGCCTTCTTCACCACACTGTCTGTGTGGATGGACCATTTCAGTTTGTCAGTGATGTTTAAGCCGAGGAACTTAATGTCCACCTTCTCCACTGCTGTACCTTCAATGTGGATAGTGGGGTGCTCCCCCTGCTGTTTCCTGAAGTCCACGATCAGCTCCTTTTCGTTTGTTGACGTTGGATGAAAGGTTATTTTCCTGGCACCACACTCCCAGGGCCCTCACCTCCTCCATGTAGGCTGTCTCGTCATTGTTGTTAATCAGGCCTACTACTGTTGTGTCGTCTGCAAACGTGATGATTGAGTTGGAGGCGTGAGTGGCCACGCAGTCATGGGTGAACAGGGGGTACAGGAGAGGGCTGAGCACACACCCTTGTGGGGCCCCAGTTTGAGTTCCAGGATCAACACAGTGGAGGTGATGTTTCCTACCTTCACCACCTGGGGGGGGCGGCCCTTCAAAGTCTGCAAACTTTCCTATGTGCTCGACGCACAGCAGCCCTCTCCGTCGGGGCCATTTTTCGAAGTGTTTAAGGTTTAGGCATTAATTAACCTCTTGGAACTCCATCTCCCGGTTCCGGAAGAAATGTCATCAAAAATGAAAATAGTGCCCCTTAGATTCAAGAGGTTAACTCCAAAATCTTAAGGTTATGCATTAATATTCACTGCTTTATCTTTTGATGGTTAAAACAGCAAGGTAATACAGGCACTTCCACTCACACCAACAGGTCCAGGGTTGCAATATTCTGGTCACTTTCTTGAAAATTCCAAATTAAGAATTCTAGGTTGGGAGGTTTCCCTCACAGCTTATTTCCTTTTAATTGCAGGAATCATCCCAACTGGGATTTATGGGGGGAAATTGGGAACGTTCTAGAATTTTACTGTTACCACAAACTGTTTACTTCTCCTTTCGGGATGGTTCATATAGTTGTTTAGTTTGGCTTTAGCCATTGTGTCCAGTGGCTTTGCTTTCAAGACTGCCGATCATGCCACGGTTGCTCTCACAAATCAATGCAGCCACCTAGTGTCTTTATTCAGGAGCTTCCAAGTCCTGGTTAAGTGGGCGTTCACTTTCTGCTCTTTCTGATTTGTTTAACTCAGGCCTTGGAGCTGAGAGACTGTGCAGTGGGAGGAAAGGAGGTGGAGAGGACAAAAGGATAGGAAGGGAAGAGGGTGAACAGTGTCCCACTTCCACAAGTTAGTGGATGTGAATCCCAGAGGGAGAATGTGTGGGCTGACTGTCTATAGACAATACTGATGTGCTGACACAGAGAGAAGGAGAGAAAGGAGGGGGAGAGTTTGTGTTTTGAAGTCATTTCGAAAGAAGCAGTGAATATTCTGTGTGAGGGGAAAATATGGAGGCCAAGAGATTGTAGGGGGACAGAAAGAATGAGTGAGTGCATATTGTGTGTCGTGTAGGAAGAGATGGGCAAGAGAGGCCCCACTCTTCAGGTTCTCACCCCAGTGCTTGCTCACACACACACACACACACACACACACACACACACACACACACACACACACACACAGTGTACATGGTACCCTCCATGTATGTGACATACATACTTAAGGTAGCAGCAACTGTCCTGTGGTGATGGAGTAGAGGAATAAAGTGAAATGAATAAGCAGGCCGTTGGTGTTGATCATCTCTCTGGCATGGAGCTTTAGAAACCACACTACCACCCACACTACATTACCTAGCAGATACCACCACCTGGGAGCTGAGTCACCTACTGGCACCGCTACCCAGCGCACCAATGGCGAGAGACCAGGGAGGAACACTGACTGGTACACAGAAAGCAGTAAGGTAGAAAACATGGAGAGAAACAGAGACCGATTTAAAGTAGGCTATATACAGAGACCAAGAGTAACATACCGTAGATAGAGGGATTTGTCACACTCAAGGTGCTATCTAAAACCTAACCCTTTTGAAGATCCGTTTTTCTGGTAGAATCATTTTAGTTCAAAGTAGAACCCTTATGAGTTCCATGTAGAACCCTTTCCACAGAGTTTATGAACCCTTTTGGAACCCTTTTGAGTTCTATGTAGAACCCTTTTGAATTCCATGTAGAACCCTTTTGAGTTCCATGTAGAACCCTTTCCACAGAGTTGATGAACCCTTTTGAGTTCCATGTAGAACCCTTTTGAGTTCCATGTAGAACCCTTTTGAGTTCCATGTAGAACCCTTTTAAGTTCCATGTAGAACCCTTTCCACAGAGTTGATGAACCCTTTTGAGTTCCATGTAGAACCCTTTTGAGTTCCATGTAGAATCCTTTCCACAGAGTTGATGAACCCTTTTGAGTTCCATGTAGAACCCTTTTGAGTTCCATGTAGAATCCTTTCCACAGAGTTGATGAACCCTTTTGGAACCCCTTTTTTTTGTAAGTGTTTTGTTTCTAAGGGAGTACAGTTTATGAAGAACCCTGGCAACCCTGCTGAATATTACTTCCTGTCTTACACCCAGACTGCTTTAATGGGTGGAGGTGGGGGTAAAACTGATCAGAGGTAAGCTAGAGCAGGAAACCCATAGCTGGGGAGAGAGCTGGTGGAGAGGCCTGGAGGCTACAGATGGTGTCGCGGGCCTTGAGTACAATCATCCTAGGAGGGATAGCTTTGAGATGAAACGGCCTGCTAGACTGGTAATGAGGCTGCTTCAGTTGTGAAACGAAACAGCCTGCTAGACTGGTAATGAGGCTGCTTCAGCTGTGAGACGGCAGGGTAGCCTAGTGGTTAGAGCGTTGGACTAGTAACTGGAAGGTTGCAAGTTCAAACCCCCGAGCTGACAAGGTACAAACAAATCTGTCGTTCTGCCCCTGAACAGGCAGTTAACCCACTGTTCCTAGACCGTCATTGAAAATAAGAATTTGTTCTTAACTGACTTGCCTAGTTAAATAAAGGTAAAATAAAAAATAAATAAAAAGATGAAACGGCTGCTAGACTGGTAATGAGGCTGCTTCAGCTTTGAGATGAAACGGCTGCTAGACTGGAAATGAGGCTGCTTCAGCTCCCCAGGCCAACACAGAGAAGAGCTGTCAGAGCTGAGAGAGAAGGATGTCTTAGTTTGATGCTATTGCAGATAGGTGAAGCTCTCGCTTTCAATTCAATAGGCTTTTTTTGGCTTGGGAAACATATGTTTACATTGCCAGAGCAAGTGAAATAGATAATGAACAATATAAAATGAACCGTAAACATTACATTCACAAATGTTCTATAGGAATAGAGACATTTTAGATGTCAAATTATGTTTATATACAGCATTGTAACAATGTGCAAATAAAGTATAAATGGAAAAATAAATATGGGTTGTATTTACAATGGTGTTTGTTTTTCACTGGTTGCCCTTTTCTTGTGGCAACAGGTCACAAATCTTGCTGTTGTGATGGCACACTGTGGTATTTCACCCAATAGATATGGGAGTTTATCAAGGTTGGATTTGTTTTGGAATTCTTTGTGGATCTGCGTAATCTGAGGGAAATATGTGTCTCTAATATGGCCATACATTTGGCAGGAGGTTAGGAAGTGCAGCTCAGTTTCCACCTCATTTTGTGGGTAGTGTGCACATAGTCTGTGTTCTCTTGAGAGCCAGGTCTGCCTACGGTGACCTCTCTCAATAGCAAGGCTATGCTCACTGAGTCTGTACATAGTCACAGCTTTCCTTAATTTTGGGTCAGTCACAGAGGTCAGCTATTCTCGCTCTCGCTTTCTCTCTGATTTGATACTTGAGCTGGAGATCCCACACACTGACACTTGCTTTCCAGGAGCCCACGCTCTCCCACCTAGGCTGACTCAACTACCTCAGCTAATGTTGTTATTTTCTCAAGCAGTGAACCTTTTCACAGTATAAAGATTTGTTCAAGAGTTTCTCCTGAATGTTATAACCTTATACTCTCCTAGAATATCTCCTTATATATAAATACACTTAATGTTTGACCAGGTTCAAAGGAACACCTTCTCCCTTTGTGTTTATTTACCTGTCTTCTCCAGGGTAAGGACCTGCTAGCCCAGAAGATCCCAGCATGGCAGCAGGCGTGTGCTGACCCTACCAAGCTGCCTGACCGTGCCATGCTCCTGGCTCAGCAGATGACCTCTACAGGGGGTTCCCTGGGATCCGTCTCCCACACCCACCATGGTTCAAAGGGCAACCTGCTCATCTCTGACCCCATTCCCGGGGCCAAACCCCTGCCTGTACCCCCCGAGCTGGCTGCCCTCATGGGCCAACAGGTGGGTTACCGGTACTGGTGGTATTACTATATATTGCTGTGATATTGCTGTGTTAGCGCTATGTTAGCGCTGTGCTAGCGCTGTGTTAGCACTGTGTGTGCTAGTGCTGTGCTAGTGCTGTGCTAGCGCTGTGTGTGCTAGCGCTGTGTTAGCGCTGTGTGTGCTAGCGCTGTGTTAGCGCTGTGTGTGCTAGTGCTGTGCTAGCGCTGTGTGTGCTAGTGCTGTGCTAGTGCTGTGTTAGCGCTGTGTGTGCTAGCGCTGTGTTAGCACTGTGTGTGCTAGTGCTGTGCTAGTGCTGTGCTAGCGCTGTGTTAGCGCTGTGTGTGCTAGCGCTGTGTTAGCACTGTGTGTGCTAGTGCTGTGCTAGTGCTGTGTGTGCTAGTGCTGTGCTAGTGCTGTGCTAGTGCTGTGCTAGTGCTGTGCTAGCGCTGTGCTAACCCAGTATAATGCTACCAGAGTAAAATATACTTATGTATCAAAATAAATGGAATTGCTCAAATAAAAGTATAAATAATTTAAAATTCCATATATTAAGGAAACCAGATAGCACAATTTTAATTAAAATGTTATTTTATTTACAGGTAGCCAGGGCTTCAACAGTCCACCAGATCAGAGACAGTAGTGTGACCAGGGATTTTCTCTTCATAAATGCTTGAATTGGAGCATTGTCCTGTCAAAATGTAATGAGGACTTTTGAGTGCCAGGGAAAATGTATGGAGTAAATGTACATGATTTTGTTTTGGAATGTAGTGAAGTTAAAGTTGTCAAAAAATATAAATAGTAAAGTACAAAGTATTTTTACATAAGTATTTTACACCACTGGTTAGCACTGTGTTAGCACTATGATAGTACACATATATTACTACAATATGACCCAATAGTTGGCTATAGAGCTGCTATGGTTTGTCAGCCCTAATGGAGAAACATTCAGTTAATTGTGTGCTGCAGGCATCAATCGTTGTTGATCCTCACTAATTGTGTTTTTGATTATGGAGCTTTGAAGCGCTGTGTGTGAGTGCCGGCGTTTCTCAGTATGAGCCTCTGTATCGGTGTGTTGCCTCGGTGTTTGAGGGAGTGCTGTTGAGTGTTGAGGCCCGCAGCAGGTTTGTGGGCTGCTGCTCTAACAACGTTCCTTAATTAACACCACCAGCTAGTCTGTTGCCTAGCAATGCCCCAGGGTTGCCTAGCGATGCCCCAGGATGTTGGGATTCCATTATGGAATCTCTTGGAGCCTCTCCTTTAGAACACAGAACCCCTCAGAACTCTCCCTGATGCCACACACAAACACACACACACACACACACACACACACTTGTTGATGCAAATTAAGTCATTAGTGCTGCATGGTAATTAGAAATGCCTTTAGGAAGGAACAGAGGTCTGTTGGGCTGTTGATTGTTTCACACCCTGCTTCCACTCTGTTGTGTTGTTGTTCATGGTGTGTGTGTGTGCCTGCGTTCGTGTGTGTGTGCCTGCGTTCGTGTGTGTGTGCCTGCGTTCGTGTGTGTGTGTGCCTGCGTTCGTGTGTGTGTGTGCCTGCGTTCGTGTGTGTGTGTGCCTGCCGTTCGTGTGTGTGTGTGCCTGCCGTTCGTGTGTGTGTGTGCCTGCCGTTCGTGTGTGTGTGTGCCTGCCGTTCGTGTGTGTGTGTGCCTGTATTCGTGTGTGTGTGTGCCTGTGTTTGTGTGTGTGTGTGCCTGTGTTCGTGTGTGTGTGTGTGTACCTGCCGTTCGTGTGTGTGTGTACCTGCCGTTCGTGTTTGTGTGTGTACCTGCCGTTCGTGTTTGTGTGTGTGCCTGCCGTTCGTGTTTGTGTGTGTGCCTGCCGTTCGTGTGTGTGTGTGTGTGTGCCTGCCGTTCGTGTGTGTGTGTGCCTGCCGTTCGTGTGTGTGTGTGCCTGCCGTTCGTGTGTGTGAATTGAAGTAACATCTTTGAGGAAGCCTCTAAGGCTGTGTTTACACAGGCAGACAGATTCTGATATTTTTCTTTCACTAATTGGTATTTTGACCAATATCGGATCTTTTCACATCAGATTTTTTTCAGAGCTGATCTGATTGGTCAAAAGACCAATTAGTGAAAAAAAAGAAGGCTGCCTTAAAGGGAGGAAGGAAGAGCAGATTATTCTTATTGTGTTTCATTCTCAGAGAAGAAACACATTGAAGTGGATGGGACCTTCACACAGATCCCACAGAAACACATTGAAGTTGATGGGACCTTCACACAGATCCCACAGAAACACATTGAAGTGGATGGGACCTTCACACAGATCCCACAGAAACACATTGAAGTTGATGGGATCTTCACACAGATCCCACAGAAACACATTGAAGTGGATGGGATCTTCACAGAAACACATTGAAATGGATGGGACCTTCACACAGATCCCACAGAAACACATCGAAAGTGGACGGGATTTTTCCACAGATCCCACAGAAACACATTGAAGTGGATGGGATTTTTCCACAGATCCCACAGAAACACATTGAAGTGGACGGGATTTTCCCCACAGATCCCACAGCATCTCTGACTGTCCTTTATCATTCTGTTTTGTGATGATATGTATTGAAAAGTGTCTTGCAACAACAAACACCTTGGGTCCGTCCACATTCAAGACTGGCGGTTGGGATGTTCTGTGGCTGCGGTGCTGCTTAGTTGTTCCGTTTATAGGGGATGTTCTGTGGCTGCGGTGCTGCTTAGTTGTTCCGTTTATAGGGGACGTTCTGTGGCTGCGGTGCTGCTTAGTTGTTCCGTTTATAGGGGATGTTCTGTGGCTGCGGTGCTGCTTAGTTGTTCCGTTTATAGGGGATGTTCTGTGGCTGCGGTGCTGCTTAGTTGTTCCGTTTATAGGGGATGTTCTGTGGCTGCGGTGCTGCTTAGTTGTTCCGTTTATAGGGGATGTTCTGTGGCTGCGGTGCTGCTTAGTTGTTCTGTTTATAGGGGACGTTCTGTGGCTGCGGTGCTGCTTAGTTGTTCCGTTTATAGGGGATGTTTTGTGGCTGCAGTGCTGCTTAGTTGTTCCGTTTATAGGGGATGTTCTGTGGCTGCGGTGCTGCTTAGTTGTTCCGTTATAGGGGATGTTTTGTGGCTGCGGTGCTGCTTAGTTGTTCCGTTTATAGGGGATGTTTTGTGGCTGCGGTGCTGCTTAGTTGTTCCGTTATAGGGGACGTTCTGTGGCTGCGGTGCTGCTTAGTTGTTCCGTTATAGGGGACGTTCTGTGGCTGCGGTGCTGCTTAGTTGTTCCGTTATAGGGGACGTTCTGTGGCTGCGGTGCTGCTTAGTTGTTCCGTTATAGGGGATGTTCTGTGGCTGCGGTGCTGCTTAGTTGTTCCGTTATAGGGGATGTTCTGTGGCTGCGGTGCTGCTTAGTTGTTCTGTTTATAGGGGATGTTTTGTGGCTGCGGTGCTGCTTAGTTGTTCCGTTATAGGGGACGTTCTGTGGCTGCGGTGCTGCTTAGTTGTTCCGTTATAGGGGATGTTCTGTGGCTGCGGTGCTGCTTAGTTGTTCCGTTTATAGGGGATGTTTTGTGGCTGCGGTGCTGCTTAGTTGTTCCGTTTATAGGGGATGTTCTGTGGCTGCGGTGCTGCTTAGTTGTTCCGTTTATAGGGGATGTTCTGTGGCTGCGGTGCTGCTTAGTTGTTCCGTTATAGGGGATGTTCTGTGGCTGCGGTGCTGCTTAGTTGTTCCGTTTATAGGGGATGTTCTGTGGCTGCGGTGCTGCTTAGTTGTTCCGTTATAGGGGATGTTCTGTGGCTGCGGTGCTGCTTAGTTGTTCCGTTTATAGGGGATGTTCTGTGGCTGCGGTGCTGCTTAGTTGTTCCGTTATAGTTGATTGATCTCTCATAGGAAGCTAAATGATGTTGTCACGGGCAACACAGCAAATATTGCACATTTTACGAGATGCACAACTTGCTCTCACACAGTCACACAGTATGTGCATGGGTTCCGCTTTGCACTTTTACAATGTGGTAGCCACGGGACCAAAACAGCAGAGTGGTTGAGCGTCGCTCTTTAATGCTCTTAGTTGTTGCAGAAATTGACCCACATTGCTGATTTCCTTTCCACATCGTATCGCTGAGTCTACCTTTAATCAACACAACCTGGCCCATTTCCAACAGCCTAATCTCCCTCTCGTTAGTAGTGATGAGATTCACATTATGTAATGCTTTTCTGTGATGGAAGAATGGTGCCTAATGAGTATGTTAACTAACACATCAGCACATGCTTTCCTTCCTTCCTTCCTTCCTTCCTTCTTTCCTTCCTTCCTTCCTTCCTTCCTTCCTTCCTTCCTTCCTTCCTTCCTTCCTTCCTTCCTTCCTACCTACAGCGTATAATGGGACCAGGAGGAGTGGATGGAGGGATGCCCATGATGAATGGAACGACAGGGGCCCACGGAGGAGCAGGAGGGGGAGGAGGGGAGGACTACCAACACTGGATGGAAGGGAAGATGGCTCAGGCCCAGGCCCAGGCTCAGGCTCAGGCCCAAGCTCAGGCCCAAGCTCAGGCCCAAGCTCAGGCCCAAGCTCAGGCCCAGCAGGCTCAGGCCTCCTCCCAGGCCCAGCACCTTTCCCAGCCCCACAGACAGGGCAGTGAGGTCTACTCCAACACCCTGCCTGTCCGTAAGAACGCCCCAGCCAAGAGCAACACCACCATGGGTAAGGAGGACCAGGATAGTGGCGGGGCATCTTGAGGCCCTCAAAAGTTGGGCAACATAATCATATGTACAGTAGCAACACTGTAACACATTGATGAACATTTACAGTACAAAAAAAATTGGCAATGGAGCACTACTGTGAAGACCAATGCATTATGGGGGCTCAATGGTATTCTGCTATATAGGCAGTCAAGTAAGAATATTACAGAATACATCACTAGTGTGCTTAATGAATGCTACCTCCGTCACAGAGACCTTGTCTCTTAGAGTGACCAGGATTGGACTGACGAACAGTAGTTTGTGAATGGCTTGGTTGTGACCTTTTTTTTTTTTAAGAACGTGCCATTGACTCCGTGCTGTGAAGGAGCTGAATGCTGTGCAGTGGGTGTTGTTCTTGTTCCCTCTATCGGCTCTTTTCTTCATATCTGCTATTAAATATCTCTCTCTTCTATCACAGTGTATAACCTGGCACTTAGAGAGCTGTGGTCTCGGTGAAAGCAGAGCAGAGCACGTGGGAATAAGAGGGAGGGAGAGGACGGTGATTTTAAAAGGAGAAACAAAGACTCAAATTGGGTGAAGGACAGAGGCTTTAAGAATAATGGAAGCATTTAAAGTCACTTAGGAGAGTTGGATTATACTAATACATTAGATACTCAGAGCAGGTACTATATACAGTAGGCCCTGTGTGACCTGGTTTGGCTTAGTTATCTGCTTAAAGACCTAGGACTACATTGCCGAAGTTCTGTGGTCCAGCAATATTGAAGTGTGAAGGCAACCCCTAGATTTGGTCATAAGTCCATTAGATCTAGTCAAGCTCATGTCCAGTAGTAAGGTACAGTACAACTGTAGAGAAACATGTAGAAACGTCCAGCTATTAACTCCCTGTTTGTTAAAAAAAAAAATATATGTTTTAAGTAAAGTAAAATCTCCTCAGTTCCAGAGACCCGGACCCTGCCCCGGTCCAGCTCCATGGCTGTAGGGCTGGAGAAGAACGGACGCACCCGTGTCCAGGCCGTTTTCTCCCATGCAGCGGGGGACAACAGCACCTTGCTCAGCTTCTCTGAAGGAGATGTCATCACCCTGTTGGTGCCGGAGGCCCGCGACGGATGGCACTATGGAGAGAACGAAAAGAACAACATGTAAGTATCCTAACTCCATCCCCATTCCCTTTTGTCTATAGCACTATGAGTTAGCTCAATTGGTAGAGCGTGACTCTTGAAATATACCATACGTGAAAATGTATGCATTCACGGCTTTCAGTTGTTTTGGATAAAAGCGTGTGCTAAATGGTATATATTATTATAGTTAGTGTGAATCTTTACATTTAAATATGACGTCATAAGCATCCCGACTCTAGGTGCTGCTGTCAATGTTGAACCACTGTTTGCTGATTCATCTGTTGAATCACTGTTTGCTGATTCATCTGTTGAATCACTGTTTGCTGATTCATCTGTTGAATCACTGTTTGCTGATTCATCTGTTGAATCACTGTTTGCTGATTCATCTGTTGAATCACTGTTTGCTGATTCATCTGTTGAATCACCGTTTGCTGATTCATCTGGTGAACCACCGTTTGTTGATTTATCTGGTGAACCACTGTTTGCTGATTCATCTGTTGAACCACTGTTTGCTGATTCATCTGTTGAATCACCGTTTGCTGATTCATCTGTTGAATCACTGTTTGCTGATTCATCTGTTGAACCACTGTTTGCTCATTAGGCGTGGCTGGTTCCCTTTCTCCTACACACGTGTCATCCCCGAGACTGACAGCAACAAACTACGAGTCAACAAGTACGTTTTACATATTTTTTGTCACTACTGTGTGATGTATTTGTAAGGAAACAGGTCTTTATCTGTTATTCAATAGACAGAGAATTACTCCTTTCTCTCTCTCTGAAGCTAATTTGTTCATTTTCAAAGTTTGAGATCAGTTATGTTCAATTCTGGATTTGTTTTTAAATTTTGTTATATTTTCTTTAATGTGTGACTGGGTTGACTATGGGCTAGATCCAATCCATATCGCGGAAGGTCCCAGTTATAGAGCATTTGAAATGCAACGGTAGTTTCAGATAGAGCCGACGTTTGCAGCGTTTATCATGAATGCAGTGTGTAAATGTGGAAACATTGCCTTTTTTTAAATTCCAGTCGTGCTGCAGCACGGATCTTCCGCGATACCTATTGAATCTAGGCCTACGTCATGGCTCCAGTTTACGCTGTCCGACTATGCAGCCAATCACAGTTTTCATTTCAGTCCCTGTGTTAACTAACTGACTGTGTCTGTCACCAGTCTCCACCATGGTAAGAGCAGCAGCACGGGGAACCTGTTGGAGAGAGAGGACATGGCAGGTGTCCCTCCCCCAGACTACGGCATGTCATCTCGCCTGCTGGCACAGAGCATGCAGAGCGCAGCCATGGCACACAGCAGCAGACGGCAACAACGGCCATATAGCGTGGCAGGGCCGGGCTTCTCACAGGTCAACAACAACAACAACAACAACTACTACACACACAAACAAACACACGTAGATACCAGGATTGTGCTCAACTCAGAATTGTAGAATTGACTCCCATTCAACTCATGAATTGAAATTCAAATTGAATAGGTCACATTCCACAGGATGGAGAATTTGATGTAGAGTTTGAGTGACAGGAAGTAGAATCTTATTAAGTGGAATTCAAGTAAATTCCACTCAGTCAAAGAACATGAGAGTTTCATTGAATCTGACAGGTCACCCTTCCAGATACCAAAGAATATATCACTTTTCTCTGGAAACATTGTTCATATAGTTACTTGCTTAACCTTAGTGCTTAGAATAGCTAATTATATTTCCATCAATCATTTCATTTCTATGGTTTCTTTTTGAAGGTCTCAGGGTTAACTTGAATGATAAACAAATGCATTCTGGGAAATGTAGCATTTTCTCCATATTGAATAACATTTCAGATATTAAATAATAACTTAGAATATTTCCATACAGTTTTTCGTTTTCCTTGATAATTTTTGTCCTGAAAATATTGAATGTACATAATGACATATTTTATGTACAATATTTATATTTGACTTCACCTATTATAGAATAGAACGGGCAGTAGAATTTCAATACATTTCAATTAATTAAATTCTATTTCCTTTCATTGAAATTTCGAATTGCGAGTCTGTATCCTGTTTACTACTTCAATTCAAAAATTACATTTTAATTTGAGGCATTCTCAATTCACACACACACACACACACACACACACACACACACACACACACACACACACACATGTTCACACAGGAGGTTTATATGCACAAACCATGAAACTTTGAAAGCATTTAAAGTGTGAAGGCATTTTCTTTTCAATACTTTACTAACTGCACCTAAAAGGATCACATACACACTGTATGTACACCAGTCAAGAGCATTTAGCTATGCCCTCATATACAGTGGGGCAAAAAAGTATTTAGTCAGCAATCAATTGTGCAAGTTCTCCCACTTAAAAAGATGAGAGGCCTGTAATTTTCATCATTGGTACACTTCAACTATGACAGACAAAATGAGAAAAAAAATCCAGAAAATCACATTGTACGATTTTTAATTAATTAATTTGCAAATTATGGTGGAAAGTAAGTATTTGGTCAATAACAAAAGTTTATCTCAATACTTTGTTATATACCCTTTGTTGGCAATGACAGAGGTCAAACGTTTTCTCTAAGTCTTCACAAGGTTTTCACACACTGTTGCTGGTATTTTGGCCCATTCCTCCATGCAGATCTCCTCTAAAGCAGTGATGTTTTGGGGCTGTTGCTGGGCAACACAGACTTTCAACTCCCTCCAAAGATGTTCTATGGGGTTGAGATCTGGAGACTGGCTAGGCCACTCCAGGACCTTGAAATGCTTCTTACGAAGCCACTCCGTCGTTGCCCGGGCGGTGTGTTTGGGATCGTTGTCATGCTGAAAGACCCAGCCACGTTTCATCTTCAATGCCCTTGCTGATGGAAGGAGGTTTTCACTCAAAATCTCACGATACATGGCCCCATTCATTCTTTCCTTTACACGGATCAGTTGTCCTGGTCCCTTTGCAGAAAAACAGCCCCAAAGCATAATGTTTCCACCCTCATGCTTCACAGTAGGTATGGTGTTCTTTGGATGCAACTCAGCATTCTTTGTCCTCCAAACATGAGGAGTTGAGTTTTTACCAAAAAAGTTATATTTTGGTTTCATCTGACCATGTGACATTCTCCCAATCTTCTTCTGGATCATCCAAATGCTCTCTAGCAAACTTCAGACGGGCCTGGACATGTACTGGCTTAAGCAGGGGGACACGTCTGGCACTGCAGGATTTGAGTCCCTGGCGGCGTAGTGTGTTACTGATGATAGGCTTTGTTACTTTGGTCCCAGCTCTCTGCAGGTCATTCACTAGGTCCCCCCGTGTGGTTCTGGGATTTTTCCTCACCGTTCTTGTGATCATTTTGACCCCACGTGGTGAGATCTTGCGTGGAGCCCCAGATTGAGGGAGATTATCAGTGGTCTTGTATGTCTTCCATTTCCTAATAATTGCTCCCACAGTTGATTTCTTCAAACCAAGCTGCTTACCTATTGCAGATTCGGTCTTCCCAGCCTAGTGCAGGTCTACAATTTTGTTTCTGGTGTCCTTTGACAGCTCTTTGGTCTTGGCCATAGTGGAGTTTGGAGTGTGACTGTTTGAGGTTGTGGACAGGTGTCTTTTATACTGATAACAAGTTCAAACAGGTGCCATTAATACAGGTAACGAGTGGAGGACAGAGGAGCCTCTTAAAGAAGAAGTTACAGGTATGTGAGAGCCAGAAATCTTGCTTGTTTGTAGGTGACCAAATACTTATTTTCCACCATAATTTGCAAATAAATTCATAAAAAATCCTACAATGTGATTTTCTGGATTTTTTTTCTCTCATTTTGTCTGTCATAGTTGAAGTGTACCTATGATGAAAATTACAGGCCTCTCTCATATTTTTAAGTGGGAGAACTTGCACAATTGGTGACTAAATACTTTCTTGCCCCACTGTATATAGGAGGAATCAATCAACACATGTGACTTAAGTCCCTTGTGCAGTAAACCATCAGTGTGACAGGCTGTGTGTTTAGGTACCCGTTGGCACGCAACACAGCTTTCCCACAACGTTCTGGCCCATTAACTTACATAAACAGGGGATCAGTTCCCCTCTGCCTCACACACTAAGTATGTGTGTGTTTGTCTGAGTGTGTGTGTGTGTGTGTGTAGTGTTTTTCTGAGTGTGTGTGTCTGTGTTTTGTGACGGGCCACGCAGAGACGACAGAGCCCAGATTAGAGAAGGCTGCTTGCCGCTCTGCTGCTTCTAGTACTGAGGAAAGTGATTGTGACTGGAGACTGCTGATAACAGGAGTAGCCCTGCTGATAACAGGAGTAGCCCTGCTGATAACAGGAGTAGCCCTGCTGATAACAGGAGTAGCCCTGCTGATAACAGGAGTAGCCCTGCTGATAACAGGAGTAGCCCTGCTGATAACAGGAGTAGCCCAGCTGATAACAGGAGTAGCCCAGCTGATAACAGGAGTAGCCCAGCTGATAACAGGAGTAGCCCAGCTGACTTGAGACTGCTGATAACAGGACTAGCCCAGCTGATAACGGGAGTAGCCCAGCTGATAACGGGAGTAGCCCAGCTGATAACGGGAGTAGCCCAGCTGATAACGGAGTAGCCCAGCTGATAACGGGAGTAGTCCAACTGATAACGGGACTAGCCCAGCTGATAACGGGACTAGCCCAGCTGATAACGGGACTAGCGCAGCTGATAACGGGACTAGCCCAGCTGATAACGGGACTAGCCCAGCTGATAACGGGACTAGCCCAGCTGACTGGAGACCTGCACACACATACATTGTCGCTGAGGCGAGAGCGGGGGCTGTGCTGCATTATGTAACACCAAAACCCTTTTAACACAGCCCTTTGCAGGGCTTGGGAAGGAGGAGGCGGGAGGTGGAGAGGTACTGTATGTGGGCATGATAATAGTCTCTAATTACTCAGATTGTCACATAACTTCTTGGTCTTGTTTTCCCCTTCAGATTATTCCAGGGATAGAAAAAAGTAGAGTTAGAACAGACCGTTTGTTAGTTTTATACAGC
This sequence comes from Oncorhynchus mykiss, assembly GCF_057628025.1. Taxonomy (NCBI): domain Eukaryota; kingdom Metazoa; phylum Chordata; class Actinopteri; order Salmoniformes; family Salmonidae; genus Oncorhynchus; species Oncorhynchus mykiss. The sequence continues at coordinate 42,483,134 of NC_143041.1, forward strand.
TGTGTCACTCAATGGTTGTACTGCTGTGTTCAGCTGGCGCCCTCTACTGGCTCATATTTGTTTGGCAACTGTCCACACTTCAATGACTGATCATATACTAATTATATAAGCAATTTAGCAGTGGTGTAAAGTACTTAAGTAAAAATACTTTAAAGTACTACTTAAATGTTTTTTTGCGGGGGGGTATCTGTACATTACTATACTATTTATATTTTTGAGAACTTGTACTTTTACTAAACTACTTTCCTGCTTTTTAGTCCGTACATTTTCCCTGAAGTAGTCGTTACATTGGCTATTTTCCTGTCCTGTTAAGCATTCACAAACTCAAGCACTTATCAAGAGAACGCGTGGTCGTCCCTTCTGCGTCTGACCTGGTGGACTCCCTAAACACCCATGCATCTTTTGTAAATAATGTGTGACTGTTGGAGTGTGACCCTGGCTATCAGTACATTTCAAAACAGGAACATGTTGTCGTCTGGTTTGCTTAATATAAGGAATTTTTAATTATTTACTTTTGATACTTAAGTATATTTAAATATATTTTAATATTAGCTACTTATTGTCATGTGTGCATACATTTTTCTGAAGTGGCCCCAGCAGGAATCTAACCCATGACTCTTGGCATAAAACTGCATTGTTGGTTAAGGGCTTGTAAGGAAGCATTTCACTGTAAGGTTGTATTCGGCGCATGTGACAAAAAAAAAAGTGATTTGATTGAATTTTTAACTTTTGGCTTTGGTCATTTAGTCTGACTGCTGCTCCCCCTATGGTCATTTAGTCTGACTGCTGCTCCCCCTATGGTCATTTAGTCTGACTGCTGCTCCCCCTATGGTCATTTAGTCTGACTGCTGCTCCCCCTATGGTCATTTAGTCTGACTGCTGCTCCCCCTATGGTCATTTAGTCTGACTGCTGCTCCCCCTATGGTCATTTAGTCTGACTGCTGCTCCCCCTATGGTCATTTAGTCTGACTGCTGCTCCCCCTATGGTCATTTAGTCTGACTGCTGCTCCCCCTATGGTCATTTAGTCTGACTGCTGCTCCCCCTATGGTCATTTAGTCTGACTGCTGCTCCCCCTATGGTCATTTAGTCTGACTGCTGCTCCCCCTATGGTCATTTAGTCTGACTGCTGCTCCCCCTATGGTTACCCCCCCCCCCCCCCCCTACCGTGGTTGATGACTAGTTTTCATCAAGCTATCCACTCAAGAGGAAGCTTCTCACAGCAAGCAGTGCATGTAAACTGGTTCAGGTTATTAATCAACCTACCAGTGTGTTTAGAAAGACTACAAGAACAAGATCATCCACATGTATTGATCTCCTGTTAACTAATACTGTATAACTTAGTTCTAAAGTTATTTCCGTACCCATTGGATGCAGTGATCACAATATAATGGCTCTCTACCGTTTGGCTGTTTGATGTTGTCTGTGCCCAATAATGTTTGTACCCTGTTTTGCTACCATGTTGTTGTTGTGTTGCTACCATGTTGTTGTCATGTTGTGTTGCTACCATGTTGTTGTCATGTTGTGTTGCTACCATGTTGTTGTCATGTTGTGTTGCTACCATGTTGTTGTCATGTTGTGTTGCTATCATGTTGTTGTCATGTTGTGTTGCTACCATGTTGTCATGTTGTGTTGCTATCATGTTGTTGTCATGTTGTGTTGCTACCATGTTGTTGTTGTTGTCATGTTGTGTTGCTACCATGTTGTTGTCATGTTGTGTTGCTACCATGTTGTTGTCGTGATGTGTTGCTACCATGTTGTCATGTTGTGTTGCTACCATGTTGTCATGTTGTGTTGCTACCATGTTGTTGTCATGTTGTGTTGCTACCATGTTGTTGTCATGTTGTGTTGCTACCATGTTGTTGTCATGTTGTGTTGCTACCATGTTGTTGTAATGTTGTGCTGCTACCATGTTGTTGTCATGTTGTGTTTGTACCATGTTGTTGTCATGTTGTGATGCTACCATGTTGTCATGTTGTGTTTGTACCATGTTGTCATGATGTGTTGCTACCATGTTGTTGTCATGCTGTGCTGTCACCATGCTGTGCTGTCATGTTGTGTTGCTACCATGCTGTGCTGTCATGTGTTGCTTGCAATGCTGTGTTGTCATCTTAGGTCTATTTTTATGTAGTGTTGTGTTGCTACCATGCTGTGCTGTCATGTGTTGCTTGCCATGCTGTGTTGTCATCTTAGGTCTATTTTTATGTAGTGTTGTGTTGTGTCTCTTGTCGAGATGTGTGTTGTGTCCTATATTTTTATGTAATAATTTGTTTATTTATAATCACAGACCCTGTCCCCACTGGAGGCCTTTTGCCTTTTTGTAGGCCCTCCTTGTAATTAAGAATTTGTTCTTAACTGACTTGCCTAGTTAAATAAAGGTTACATGAAAGGAAAAATAAATAAAATATATATATATATATCCAGGAAAGCCAAAGTTCCAAAAACTGGGCATAAAATAGTTTGTAAGAGAGCGTACAAAATATTTTGCTGTGATTTATGTGGATGATGTTAAAACAATCTGTTGGTCTGATGTGATTTAGGAGCATCCAGATGTTGCACTTCATGAATTTATGAATTTGCTTCTTCCAATTATAGATAAACATGCAACTGTAAAGAAACGGACTGCTAGAACTGTTAAGGCTCCATGGATTGATGAGGAATTGAAAAACTGTATTGTTGAAAGAGATGGAGCCAAAGGAATGGCTGATAAGTCTGGCTGCACATCTGGCTGACTTACTGCAAATTGAGAAATTATGTGACAAAACTCAACAAAAAATAATCAACTTTATTATGAAGCCAAGATCAATGATATAAAGGACTTTTGGAGTACTTTAAATGAAATTCTAGGCAGAAAGACAAAATTAAACTCCCTCTTTCATTGACTCAGATGGCTTATTCAAAACATTTTGATGTTGCAACACATTTGTATGATTATTTCATTGGGCATTGGGCATACTTTGGAAGGAAATGCCAACAGCGAGCCATCTTGACTAAGAGTTCAGGAGAGACTGACTGCATCACTTTTTCTCTTATATAAGAAACGTGTTGAAAATTAGACGACAACCATCTAAATTGTTTGCATAGTCAATTTACACACAGCTCTGACACACACTTACCCCGCAAGAACATGCCACCAGGGATCTTTTTCCAGTCCAGTATTATAGGGGCGGCAGGGTAGCCTAGTGGTTAGAGCGTTGGACTAGTAACCGGAAGGTTGCAAGTTCAAACCCCCGAGCTGACAAGGTACAAATCTGTCGTTCTGACCCTGAACAAGGCAGTTAACCCGCAACCCTGTACATGTGACCATTGAACACTGTACCCTGCAGTCACACCTGCAACCCTGTACATGTGACCATTAAACACTGTACCCTGCAGTCACACCTGCAACCCTGTACATGTGACCATTGAACACTGTACCCTGCAGTCACACCTGCAACCCTGTACATGTGACTATAAAACACTGTACCCTGCAGTCACACCTGCAACCCTGTACATGTGACCATTGAACACTCTGAAGCTGAATCAAAAGCCAGACACGACCACAAACTACTACTGACAATATCTCCAGCAATTCAATTGATACAGTTTTGGATTGCCAATCAAGCAGTACTATTTATCATGTATTCTCAACTTTCTAGTGTGACACAAAAGTGCCAATGACTTGATGACTGAAAAGTGTTTGTTTTTTCTTTGTCTCCACAGCAAGGACTTGAACAGTATGAGCAATGTTTTCCTAAGAGGTAAGGCACACTTCTTTTTTTCTCTATAGATAAAAAAAATACTCAGTTGTGATACTGAATTGATAAGGTTTGGCCGGGTGGCACCAGGCTAGATAGATTGGATATGATTTCATGGACTTGCAAACACTACAAGTAATTAGTGTCCTTAAGTATTCCCCTGATAGGAGTTCCAACAAACTATCGAACTACAAACCAGGACATATCAGGTTTTTGTTGTGTTAATTGCCATATCATTTTAATGGTTTATTTTTCTGTGTTTCAGTTTTTTTCCCCCTGATTTTTATGTATTTATTTATTTGATGACGAGACGTAGCTATGATTTTATCATGATTATGTGACATCATGTGGGACAGAAAGGTTGGTTTGCCCAAAAACCCAATGTTGGTCCACCTCAACCCATGTTGGACCAATGGGAATCACCTTATACCGTTCCTAGGTGGTCAAATAAATATTTTTCCTCAGTGTTTTATCCTATTACTTTGTTGCTTTTTGCTTTTTATTGTTACGTGTCATTTGTACATTTGATTTTGGGGAAAAGCCTCAGGCTTGAACACTCCCCTCCTAGCTACTTATTGTTACTATCCCTTCTGCGCTGCTGCCCACACCATGCTCTGTGTCCATGTATATAGGCTACAGTACACTAGACCTGGGTCCATATAGCGGGTGTTTTCTATGCTATTTGAACTCAGGTCTGCAGTAAACGTTGAATGTGAAAAGGCCGTCAGTTCATTTGTTGTAGCATATCAGAGAAATTAGATTGAAGACATGAAATTAGCATTTTACGGTCTTCTCCTTTTTATATATCTGGGGAAAGGGTTATCTTAACTGTATGAAATACTATGATATTCAAATACTCATCATGAATGGATGAATGGATTGTTCAGACGGAGGCAGCAACATGGGACCCTGCGCCAAAATTGGCCAAACTAAATGCCTGTTGATTGGCCGAGTGTTTTTTGGCTGTGGTTGTGTTGCGCCACTTGTTTCTCTGAGTGCCTATATACTGTAGATACCTGGAAGCTTCTCCTTCTCTTTGTTCCACAGTTCTGAAGGGGGAACAGTTACGAAATTGATTTCGACAGTGTGAGAAGGGACAGACAGACACAGACTCGGCTTGCTGCTGCTGCAATAAGACTTACTGACTGCCAGGCACCTCTGCAATCCCTCATCATCCGCCCTCCTCACCAGTCCCTCTAACCCTCACCCCTCCTCTCTCTAACCCACCACAACATTCCCCTCTCCTCCGGCGCTTACCAGTCTACCCCCCCCCCCCAATTCCACCAAGGGAAAGCCTTGTCTACCCCCCCCCCCCCCCAATTCCACCAAGGAATTGTCTATCCTCTATCTTCCGTTCCTTCCTGCCTCTCTCACCTGGTACTTTCACACTACTGGGAAGTTCCCAGTACCCACCGCTATTGGACCGACACCATCCTGGCACCATCCAAATCATTGGAATGATGGACTGAGGATGAAAATAAGGAAAATCTTTTGCTTGTCTTTCATGCATGTATATGTCTTTTCTATTCAATGGGGATTTATTCCTCTGTAAACATATATAATAAAATAGTAAAAAATAATTGAAAATAAAAATCTTTAACATTCTACACCAGATTGAAGGTTGAAGTATTTATAATATCATTGTAAATCAAAATGGTAATCCAAAGGGGATTGTTTTAGTCATGTACAGATGATGATGAATTATCAAAACAAATGTCAAGTCAAAACTATACTGGGTCTTCTTCTTATCCGTAAGAGAATAACGTTACTTTATAGACTGTGAGGTTCTTCTGATAACGTCTTAACGTTCCTCTTCAAATGACAGGGGTATGTATGTATGTATCACACGTAGTGAAATAACTTAAATAAATGTAAATGTTTTTGGTTTTTTTCTCATTATTATAACTTATTGGGGGGCATCCGCCCAATGAATGGATGACCATGAATGTGTACTGTACATTAATGTACCATAAAGTAAAATATATGATTTAGTATATCTCTATTGATTATCAGCGGATCAAAACGCACCTTAAAGACCCAATACTCTGTATGATTTGTGACGTTCTCTGTAAACATGTTGTTGTTGTTGTTGTTATTATTAGCCACAGAGTCATGTTTTATGATGTCAGAGGTCACCTGACAGGCTGTGTGAAGGACTTTTACTCTGATAATCAAATGCTTGTGGATTTCTGAATATCTTTTTTATTTGTTTGTTTGTCTTTTTAATATAAATATACACAAGGCTGAACGGAGAAAACAACCGTCCCTGAAAGAAAGAGTTGCGAGGCTCTGAGTAGGATTACTGTTCAGGCATTCATGCATGAAAGAAGAAACGACTGATAGCCTGTGCACCTCGGCCATCCCACAACAAAGGTGCTACATTTCATGGTGTGGAAACCATGTTGCCAAAGCAACAGCCTCTGTTCTCATCCCCTCCAATCAGTGCTGCCCGGATGCCATAATTGTGACTACACCGTGCCTCTCTTGCTGTGCACACAATAGGAAGATGAGTTGTGACTAACATTTAATAAATGTTTGCTAGCTATAAACCATTCAATCTAACCGTTGCGTAATTACCATATATCACAGAAATAATTGGTCATTCTGATCTGCACACATATAGTGTATGCAGAAATGTTGGAGTGACTGAACGGATGCCAACAGCACAACTGCAAATTATGGCAATAATTGGATCAATAGCCATTTAGAGCGTTGTAATAAATAGCATTTTGTCACATGTCACTGTAACTCTTGCTATTGTGACATATATTTGCAGCACATATGAAATGAACAACTGTGCGACCTCGGGGGGGGAAAAAAAAAAAAGGACAGGAGTTGATTTGTTATTGTGACTTCATTCAGCCTTCTTGTACTTTTGGTCTTTGTATTAAAATAAAGGGAACGGGGGAAAAAGCATGATATGTGAGGCAGGATAAAACATGTCTGTTTCTTTCCATGTGCTGAATAAAGAAAGACGCTAGTCTGTCTGCTTGTCTACATGTTCGTCAAGACCTGGTCCTGTCTAAATCAGAAATTCCATCTTTGAATCTCCCTTTTAAATCCTATTAGATTCACCCAATTATTACCACTTTCCAAAGAGAAGAATAAGTGACATTTACAGCCCAAAACTCATTCAAACAAAATGGTGTCTTCTTTTGCTGTCTCTTTCCCGCACCGTCTCTCTGTTTGTGTGTGTGACCAAACTCCTCTCTTCCCCTAGCTTTGCCAACCCCCTTCTCTGTCTGTGTTAAATGTAGAGACAAAAGCGCTCTCAAACGAGTTACTACGACCAGAAGCTTGCCAATGCTTCTTTCTCCTCTAGAAAAAGGCCACGGTTGGAGTATTCAGACTGCCACATCTGAAGAGCGAGAGCATGACCAGTCTGTGGGGGGGCATTTGTTTGATATACATTACCGTTCAAAGGTTTGGGGTCGATTAGAAATGTCCTTATTTTTGAAAGAAAAACAAAACATTTTTGTCAATTTTTAAAATTGTATCAAATTGATCAGAAAAACAGTGTAGACATTGTTAATGTTGTAAATGACTACTGTAGCTGGAAACGGCTGATATTTTATATAGTTTTTTTTTAAAAGGAATATCTACATAGGCGTACAGAGGCCCATTATCAGCAAGCATCACTCCTGAAGCGTTTCAGTAGAAAGTTCTTTGTTTCTGGCCATTTTGAGCCTGTAATCGAACCCAAAAATGCTGATGCTCCAGATACTCAACTCAGATAGTCTAAAGAAGGCCAGTTTTATTGCTTCTTTAATCCGGACAACATTTTTCAGCTGCGCTAACATAATTGCAAAAGGGTTTTCTAAAGATCAATTAGCCTTTTAAAATGATAAACCTGGATTAGCTAACATAATGTGCCGTTGGAACACAGGAGTGTTGGTTGATAATGGGCCTCTGTACGCCTATGTAGATATTCCATTAAAAATCAGCCGTTTCCAGCTACAATAGTCATTTACAACATGAACAATGTCTACACTGTATTTCTGATCAATTGCTGATGTCATTTTAATGGACAAAAAAAAATGTTTTTCTTTCAAAAACAGGGAAATCTAAGTGACCCCAAACTTTTGAAAGGGTGTGTGTGTGTATATACACACACACATACATACAGTGGCTTGCTTAAGTATTCACCCCCTTGGCATTTTTCCTATTTTGTTGCCTTACAACCTGGGGGGGTTGTATCATTTGATTTACGACACATGCCTACCACTTTGAAGATGCTAAATATTTTTATTGTGAAACAAACAAGAAATAAGACAAAACAAAATTTGAGTGTGCATAACTTTTCCCCCCCTCAAAGTCAATACTTTCTAGAGCCACCTTTTGCAGCAATTACAGCTGCAAGTTTCTTGGGGTATGTCTCTATAAGCTTGGCACATCTAGACACTGGGATGTTTTTGTCCAATCTTCAAGGAAAAACTGCTCCTTCAAGTTGGATGGGTTCTGCTGGTGTAAAGCAATATTTAAGTCAGACCAAAAATTCTCAATTGGATTGAAGTCTGGTCTTTGGCCATTCCAAGATATTTAAATGTTTTCCCTTAAACCACTCGAGTGTTGCTTTAGCAGTATGCTTAGGGTCATTGTCCTGCTGTAAGGTGAACCTCCATCCCAGTTTCAAATCTCTGGAAGACTGAAACAGGTTTCCCCTCAAGAATTTCCCTGCATTTAGCGCCATCCATCATTCCTTCAATTCTAACCAGTTTCCCAGTCCTTGCCGATGAAAAACATCCCCACAACATGATGTGGGGATGATATTCTCGGGGTGAAGCGAAGTGTTGGGTTTGCGCCAGACATAGCATTTTCCTTGATGGCGAAAAAGCTCAATTTTAGTCTCATCTGACCAGAGTACCTTCTTCCATATGTTTGGGGAGAATCCCACATGCCTTTTGGCGAACACCAAATATGTTTGCTTATTGTTTTCTTTAAGCAATGGCTTTTTTTCCTGGCCACTCTTCCGTGAAGCCCAGCTCTTTGGATTGTATGGCTTAAAGAGGTCCTATGGACATTCTCCGATCTCCGCTGTGGAGCTTTGCAGCTCCTTCAGGGTTATCTTTGGTCTCTTTGTTGCCTCTCTGATTAATGCCCTCCTTGCCTGATCTGTGAGTTTTGGTGGATGGCCCTCTCTTGGCAGGTTTATTGTGATGCCATATTTTTTAAGAATGGATTTAATGGTGCTCCATGGGATGTTCAAAATGTCTGAGATGTTTTTATAACCCAACCCTGATCTGTACTTCTCCACAACTTTGTCCCTGACCTGTTTGGAGAGCTCCTTGGTCTTCATAGTGCCGCTTGCTTGGTTGTGCCGCTTGCTTAGTGGTGTTGCAGACTCTGGGGCCATTCAGAACACGTGTATATATATACTGGGATTATGTGACTGATCATGTGACACTTAGATTGCAGACAGGTGGACTTTATTTAACTAATTATGTGACTTCTGAAGGTAATTGGTTGCACCAGATCTTATTTAGGGGCTTTATAGCATTTATTTATTTATTATTTACATCTTTTCCGATTTTATTTTTTTCCCGATTTTAAATTTTAATTTTTTTATTTAAAAAAATACTTCACCAATTTGGACTATTTTGTGTTATGTCCATTACATGAAATTCAAATAGAAGTCCATTTAAATGACACATTGTAAAACCAAAGGGGATGAATACTTTTGCAAGGCACTGTACATACATACCTGCATGCATACATACAGTGCCTTCGGAGAGTATTTAGATCCATTGACATTTCCACATTTTGTGACGTTACAAAATCAGGTTTTTATAGTAAAAATTAATGTAAAAAAATAAATATTAAATTTGGTAAGTATCTTGGCCCTTTACTCTGTACTTTGTTGATGCACCTTTGGCAGTGAGTACAGCATCGAGTCTTCTTGGCGCCACAAGGCACACCTGTATTTAGGGACTTTCTCCCATTCTTCTCTGCAGGTCCTCTCAACCTCTGTCAGGTTGAATGGGGAGCGTCGATACACAGCTATTTTCAGGTCTTTCCAAAGATGTTCGATCAGATTCAAATCCGGGCTCAGGCTGGGTCACTAAAGGACGTTTAGAGACATGTCCCGAAGCCACTCTTGCATTGTCTTGGCGGTGTGCTTAGGGTCGTTGTCCTGTTGGAAGGTGAACCTTCGCCCCAGTCTGAGGTCCTGAGCGCTCTAGAGCAGGTTTTCATCAAAGATCTCTCTGTACTTTGCTCCGTTCATCTTTCCTTCAATACTGACTAGTCTTCCAGTCCCTAAAAACATCCCCACAGTATGTTGCTGCCACCACCATGCTTCACCGTAGGGATGGTGCTAGGTTTCCTCCAGACATGACGCTTGGCATTTAGGCCAAAGAGTTCAATCTTGGTTTCATCAGACAAGAGAATCTTGTTTCTCATAGTCAGAGTCCTTTAAGTGCCCTTTGGCAAACTCCAAGCGGGCTGTCATACCTTTTCCTGAGGTGTGGCTTCTAAAAATCGGGTTTCGCTTTGTCATCATGGGGTATTGTGATGTCATTATGGGGTATTGTGATGTCATTATGGGGTATTGTGATGTCATTATGGGGTATTGTGTGTAGATTTCTTTAGGAAAAAACATGAATTAAATTAATTGTAGAACAAGGCTGTAACGTAACAAAATGTGGAAAAAGTCAATGGGTATGAATACTTTCAGAATGCACTGTATAATATATATATATATACTGTATATGATTCTTCTATTTGTAATTTTGTTTTTGCAACAATGCAAATGTTTTGTTGTAAAGATCAATCTGAGTGATGTACAGAGAATTATTGCTGTGCATGATTTGGGGGGGGGGGGGGGATACCAAAACAGTTGTAATGTTGAAAAATGACCTCAAATGTACGTTGACTTTCTACTATAGAAGAAAAGCAGAATAATTATTTCTTCAGTTCAGAGCTCTGTTGTATTTGTAATGATATGTTGTGTGGTCCTCTCACGAATCGGGAAGGCAGTTTATCAGGCTACAGATGAAATAAGTTGTGATTTAATGGGTTGGTGAAAGGGCACGGTGATGAGCTTCATGCTACTTTCCAATAAATAGCGAGGGTCCTATTCTGGTGAAATGATGATCGATGCTTGGCTGCCATTTTGAATAATTAAAATAATCTCTCATCCATAATAATCTCATAATGTATGTTACGGTGCGTGAATGAGGACCCAAAAGCGAATCAACTTAAACAGAGCTTCTTTAATTACCAAACATAGGTAGGCTCAGATGGACCGGCAGATTCCGACAGGACAGGACAAGGTTACAGCAAACATGACGACAGTCTGGTTCAGGCATGAATGACACAAACAAACAAGAATCCGACAAGGACAGGAGCAGAAACAGAGAGAGATATTGGGACCTAATCAGAGGGAAAAAAGGGAACAGGTGGGGAACGGGGTGAATGGGTAGTTAGAGGAGACAAGGGACAGCTGGGGGAAAGCGGGGGAGAAAAGGTAACCTAACACGACCAGCAGAGGGAGACAGGGTGAAGGGAAAGGACAGAGACAAGACAACATGACAGTACATGACAGTACCCCCCCACTCACCGAGCGCCTCCTGGCGCACTCGAGGAGGAAACCTGGCGGCAACGGAGGAAATCATCAATCAGCGCACGGTCCAGCACGTCCCGAGAGGGAACCCAACTCCTCTCCTCAGGACCGTACCCCTCCCAGTCAACTAGGTACTGATGACCACGGCCCCGAGGACGCATGTCCAAGATTTTACGGACCCTGTAGATAGGTGCGCCCTCGACAAGGATGGGGGGGGGGGGGGGAAGACGAGCGGGGGCGCGAAGAACGGGCTTAACACAGGAGACATGGAAGACCGGGTGGACGCGACGAAGATATCGCGGAAGAAGAAGTCGCACTGCGACAGGATTAATGACCTGAGAGATACGGAATGGACCAATGAACCGCGGGGTCAACTTGCGAGAAGCCGTCTTAAGGGGAAGGTTCTGAGTGGAGAGCCAAACTCTCTGACCGCGACAATATCTAGGGCTCTTAGTTCTACGCTTATTAGCAGCTCTCACAGTCTGCGCCCTATAACGGCAAAGTGCAGACCTGACCCTCTTCCAGGTGCGCTCGCAACGTTGGACAAAAGCCTGAGCGGAGGGGACGCTGGACTCGGCGAACTGAGATGAGAACAACGGAGGCTGGTACCCGAGGCTACTCTGAAAAGGAGATAGCCCGGTCGCAGACGAAGGAAGCGAGTTGTGGGCGTATTCTGCCCAGGGGAGCTGTTCTGACCAAGACGCAGGGTTGCGAAAAGAAAGACTGCGTAAGATGCGACCAATAGTCTGATTGGCCCGTTCTGCTTGACCGTTAGACTGGGGGTGAAAGCCGGAAGAGAGACTGACGGAAGCCCCAATCAAACGGCAAAACTCCCTCCAAAATTGAGACGTGAATTGCGGACCTCTGTCCGAAACGACGTCTGACGGAAGGCCATGAATTCTGAAAACATTCTCGATGATGATTTGTGCCGTCTCTTTAGCAGAAGGAAGCTTAGCAAGGGGAATGAAATGAGCCGCCTTAGAGAACCTATCGACAACCGTAAGAATAACAGTCTTCCCCGCTGACGAAGGCAGTCCGGTGACAAAATCTAAGGCGATGTGAGACCACGGTCGAGAGGGAATAGGAAGCGGCCTGAGACGGCCGGCAGGAGGAGAGTTACCGGACTTAGTCTGCGCGCAGACCGAACAAGCAGCCACGAAACGACGCGTGTCATGCTCCCGGGTGGGCCACCAGAAACGCTGGCGAATGGAAGCAAGCGTACCCCGAACGCCAGGGTGGCCGGCTAACTTGGCAGAGTGAGCCCACTGAAGAACGGCCAGACGAGTAGGAACGGGAACGAAAAGAAGGTTCCTAGGACAAGCGCGCGGCGACGGAGTTTGAGTGAGTGCTTGCTTTACCTGCCTCTCAATTCCCCAGACAGTCAACCCGACAACACGCCCCTCAGGGAGAATCCCCTCGGGGTCAGTGGAGGCTACTGAAGAACTGAAGAGACGAGACAAAGCATCAGGCTTGGTGTTCTTAGAGCCCGGACGATAAGAAATCACGAACTCGAAACGAGCGAAAAACAGCGCCCAACGCGCCTGACGCGCATTAAGTCGTTTGGCAGAACGGATGTACTCAAGGTTCCTATGGTCAGTCCAAACGACAAAAGGAACGGTCGCCCCCTCCAACCACTGTCGCCATTCGCCTAGGGCTAACCGGATGGCGAGCAGTTCGCGGTTACCCACATCATAGTTACGTTCCGACGGCGACAGGCGATGAGAAAAATACGCGCATGGGTGGACCTTGTCGTCAGAGAGGGAGCGCTGAGAAAGGATGGCTCCCACTCCCACCTCTGACGCGTCAACCTCGACAACGAACTGTCTAGAGACGTCAGGTGTAACAAGGATAGGAGCGGATGTAAAACGATTCTTGAGGAGATCAAAAGCTCCCTGGGCGGAAACGGACCACTTAAAGCACGTCTTGACAGAAGTAAGGGCTGTGAGAGGAGCTGCCACCTGACCGAAATTACGGATGAAACGACGATAGAAGTTCGCGAAGCCGAGAAAGCGCTGCAGCTCGACGCGTGACTTAGGGACGGGCCAATCAATGACAGCTTGGACCTTAGCGGGATCCATCTTAATGCCTTCAGCGGAAATAACAGAACCGAGAAATGTGACGGAGGAGGCATGAAAAGTGCACTTCTCAGCCTTCACAAAAAGACAATTCTCTAAAAGGCGCTGGAGGACACGTCGAACGTGCTGAACATGAATCTGGAGTGACGGTGAAAAAATCAGGATATCGTCAAGGTAAACGAAAACAAAGATGTTCAGCATGTCTCTCAGGACATCATTGACTAATGCCTGAAAGACAGCTGGAGCGTTAGCGAGGCCGAAAGGAAGAACCCGGTATTCAAAGTGCCCTAACGGAGTGTTAAACGCCGTCTTCCACTCGTCCCCCTCCCTGATGCGCACGAGATGGTAAGCGTTACGAAGGTCCAACTTAGTGAAAAACCTGGCTCCCTGCAGGATCTCGAAGGCTGAAGACATAAGAGGAAGCGGATAACGATTCTTCACTGTTATGTCATTCAGCCCTCGATAATCTATGCAGGGGCGCAGAGACCCGTCCTTCTTCTTGACAAAAAAAAACCCCGCTCCGGCGGGAGAGGAGGACGGGACTATGGTACCGGCGTCAAGAGCTACAGACAAATAATCCTCGAGAGCCTTACGTTCGGGAGCCGACAGAGAGTATAGTCTACCCCGGGGGGGGGTGGTTCCCGGAAGGAGATCAATACTACAATCATACGACCGGTGTGGAGGAAGAGAGGTGGCCCTGGACCGACTGAACACCGTGCGCAGATCGTGATATTCCTCCGGCACCCCTGTCAAATCACCAGGCTCCTCCTGTGAAGAAGAGACAGAGGAAACAGGAGGGATAGCAGACATTAAACATTTCACATGACAAGAGACGTTCCAGGAGAGGATAGAATTACTAGACCAATTAATGGAAGGATTATGACAAACTAGCCAGGGATGGCCCAAAACAACAGGTGTAAAAGGTGAACGAAAAATTAAAAAAGAAATGGTTTCACTATGATTACCAGAAACAGTGAGGGTTAAAGGTAGCGTCTCACGCTGAATCCTGGGGAGAGGACTACCATCCAGGGCGAACAAGGCCGTGGGCTCCTTTAACTGTCTGAGAGGAATGTCATGTTCCCGAGCCCAGGTCTCGTCCATAAAACAGCCCTCCGCCCCAGAGTCTATTAAGGCACTGCAGGAAGCTGACGAACCGGTCCAGCGTAGATGGACCGACAAGGTAGTGCAGGATCTTGAAGGAGAGACAGGAGTAGTAGCGCTCACCAGTAGCCCTCCGCTTACTGACGAGCTCTGGCCTTTTACTGGACATGAAGTGACAAAATGACCAGCGGAACCGCAATAGAGACAGAGGCGGTTGGTGATTCTCCGTTCCCTCTCCTCAGTCGAGATGCGGATACCTCCCAGCTGCATGGGCTCAGCACCCGAGCCGGCAGAGGAAGATGGTAGTGATGCGGAGAGGGAGGCGACGGAGAGCGCGAGCTCCTTTCCACGAGCTCGGTGACGAAGATCAACCCGTCGCTCAATGCGAATAGCGAGTTCAATCAAGGAATCCACGCTGGAAGGAACCTCCCGGGAGAGAATCTCATCCTTTACCTCTGCGCGGAAACCCTCCAGAAGACGAGCGAGCAAGGCCGGCTCGTTCCAGCCACTGGAGACAGCAAGAGTGCGAAACTCAATAGAGTAGTCTGTTATGGATCGATTGCCTTGACATAGGGAAGACAGGGCCCTGGAAGCCTCCTCCCCAAAAACAGATCGATCAAAAACCCGTATCATCTCCTCCTTAAAGTCTTGATACTGGTTAGTACACTCAGCCCTTGCCTCCCAGATTGCCGTGCCCCACTCACGAGCCCGTCCAATAAGGAGAGATATGACGTAGGCGACACGAGCAGTGCTCCTGGAGTAAGTGTTGGGCTGGAGAGAAAACACAATATCACACTGGGTGAGGAACGAGCGGCATTCAGTGGGCTCCCCAGAGTAACACGGCGGGTTATTGATTCTGGGCTCCGGAGATTCGAAAGCCCTGGAAGTGGCCGGTGGATCGAGGCGGAGATGGTGAACCTGTTCCGTGAGGTTGGAGACTTGGGTGGCCAGGGTCTCAACGGCATGTCGAGCAGCAGACAATTCCTGCTTGTGTCTGCCTAGCATCGCTCCCTGGATCTCGACGGCTGAGTGGAGAGGATCCGAAGTCGCTGGGTCCATTCTTGGTCGGATTCTTCTGTTACGGTGCGTGAATGAGGACCCAAAAGCGAATCAACTTAAACAGAGCTTCTTTAATTACCAAACATAGGTAGGCTCAGATGGACCGGCAGATTCCGACAGGACAGGACAAGGTTACAGCAAACATGACGACAGTCTGGTTCAGGCATGAATGACACAAACAAACAAGAATCCGACAAGGACAGGAGCAGAAACAGAGAGAGATATTGGGACCTAATCAGAGGGAAAAAAGGGAACAGGTGGGGAACGGGGTGAATGGGTAGTTAGAGGAGACAAGGGACAGCTGGGGGAAAGCGGGGGAGAAAAGGTAACCTAACACGACCAGCAGAGGGAGACAGGGTGAAGGGAAAGGACAGAGACAAGACAACATGACAGTACATGACAATGTAGGCTAGCCAGCACTGTGTCAGTATGTCATCACACACAGACTAGTCGGTTTGATAGAAATGCATTGGTGATGGGAAAATGTTCATGTTTTTATGAGGAGTTTAAAAATATTCACGTGAAAAGCTGTCGCCAATTGGATAGAAACCTAGCTATAGGCTCATTAAATTACTCTATTGCACTAAAGTAGTTATAGATACTTGGGCATCACAGAAGTGTTGGTGGATGAAACAACTCATTATAAATGGGTCTAAACCTTCACTTAAATGCTCAAAAAAAATCTTAGCTACTATTGTCACGATAAATTACTTTGTGTTCCCACTTCCATCTTTAGTAGAAGTAGTGCTAGTTAAAAGTAGTCACCCACCCTAAACCTCCCATCTTTAGTAGAAGTAGTGCTAGTTAAAAGTAGTCACCCACCCTAAACCTCCCCTCTTACAAGTAGCCTCCCACCCTAAGCTCCCATCTTTAGTAGAAGTAGTGCTAGTTAAAAGTAGTCACCCACCCTAAACCTCCCCTCTTACAAGTAGCCTCCCACCCTAAGCCTCCCCTTTTACAAGTAGTCACCCACCCTAAGCCTCCCCTCTTACAAGTAGCCTCCCACCCTAAGCCTCCCCTCTTACAAGTAGCCTCCCACCCTAAGCCTCCCACCCTAAGCCTCCCCTCTTACAAGTAGCCTCCCACCCTAAGCCTCCCCTCTTACAATTAGCCTCCCACCCTAAGCCTCCCCTCTTACAAGTAGCCTCCCACCCTAAGCCTCCCACCCTAAGCCATCCCACCCTAAGCCTCCCACCCTAAGCCTCCCCTCTTACAAGTAGCCTCCCACCCTAAGCCTCCCACCCTAAGCCTCCCACCCTAAGCCTCCCACCCTAAGCCTCCCCTCTTACAAGTAGCCTCCCACCCTAAGCCTCCCCTCTTACAAGTAGCCTCCCACCCTAAGCCTCCCACCCTAAGTCTCCCACCCTAAGCCTCCCACCCTAAGCCTCCCACCCTAAGCCTCCCCTCTTACAAGTAGCCTCCCACCCTAAGCCTCCCACCCTAAGCCTCCCACCCTAAGCCTCCCCTCTTACAAGTAGCCTCCCACCCTAAGCCTCCCACCCTAAGCCTCCCACCCTAAGCCTCCTCTGTACTACCTATCATACCTCCACTTTGCATATTTGGTGTTACTTCCTGGATGGTGGTCTGGACACTGCATGTCTCTATGGAGTCTAGGACAGCACACTAGGTCCCATTTTATTTAAATAGTCTGCTATACACTGACTGTACAAAATATTAGGAACATGACATAAACTTACCAGATTAATCCAGGTGAAGGCTGTTAAACCCAATTCAATCAGTTTAAATGAAGGGGAGGAGATGGGTTACAGAAGGATTTTTAAGTCTTGAGACATGGATCGTGTATGTCTGCCATTGAGGGTGAAAGGGCAAGACAAAACATGTAAGTGCCTTTGAACGTGGTATGGTAGCAGGTACCAGGTACACCGGTTTGAGTGTGTCAAGAACTGCAATGCTGCTGTGTTTTTCAAGCTTAACAGTTTCTGTGTGTATCAAGAATGGTCCACCATACAAAGGACATCCAGCTAACTGGACACAACTGTGGGAAGCATTGGAGTCAACATGGGCCAGCATCCCAGTGGACGCTTTAAATATATTTTTGTCCATGCCTGACGAATTGAGGCTGTTCTGAGTGCAACACAACATTAGGAAGGTGTTCCTAATGTTTTGTACACTCACTGTAGATAGTCCCTTTAAAGATGGTCTCTAGATGCTTACATTTTCAACAAACTGTTAACCACATCTGGAGTTATAGATCTGGGGAAGGGTACCAAAACATTTTTTCAGCATTGCTGGTCCCCAAGAACACAGTGGCCTCCATCTTTCTTAAATGGAAGAAGTTTAGAACCACCAAGACTCTTCCTAGAGCTGGCCGCCCGGCCAAACTGAGCAATCGGGGGAGAAGGACCTTGGTCAGTGAGGTGACCAAGAAACCGTTGTTCACTGACAGAGATCCAGAGTTCCTCTGTGGAGATGGGAGAACCTTTCAGAAGGACAACCATCTCTGCAGCACTCCACCAATCAGGCCTTCATGCTATGGAAGCCACTCCTCAGTAAAAGGCACATGACAGCCTACCTGGAGTTTGCCAAAAGACACCTAAAGACTCTCAGACCATGAGAAATGCAATTCTCTGGTCTGATGAAACCAAGATTGAAACTTTTGGCCTGAATGCTAAGCATTACGTCTGCAGGAAACCTGGCACCGTCCCTACAGTGAAGCATGGTGGTTGCAGCAACATGCTGTGGGGATGTTTTTCAGCGGCAGGGACTGGGAAACTAGTCCGGGTTGAGGCAAAGATGAATAGAGCAAAGTACAGCGATCCTTATTGAAAACGTGCACCAGAGCACTCAGGACCTCAGACTGGGGTGAAGGTTCACCTTCCAATAGGACAACAACCCTAAGCACACAGCCAGGACAGTGCAAGAGTGGCTTCAAAGAAGAATGGGAGAAACTCCCCAAATATAGGTGTGCCAAGCTTGTAACGCCATATCCAAGAAGACTCAAGGCTGTAATCGCTGCCAAAGGTGCTTCAACAAAGTACTGAGAAAAGAGTCTGAATACTTATGTAAATGTGTTATTGACATTTTTTTTATTTTAATAAATTACCAAAAATGTCTTATCCTGTTTTTCTCATCATTATGGAGTATTGTGTGAAGATTGGTGTGGGAAAAAAACAATATAATACATTTTAGAGTAAGGCTGTAACCTAACAAAATGTGGAAAAAGTCTAGGGATATTAATATTTTCTGAGAGCACTGTAGGTACAGAAGGGGTAAAGTCAAGCTGTTTAGGGTCCTATTGGTTCAAGACCTGATTCACCACTGCTGCTTGCTGTACAGAAGCAGAGAGAACTGTCTATATGACTTGGGTGGTTGGAGTCTTTGACCATTTTTAGGGCCCTTCCTCTGACACCACCTGGTATAGAGGTCCTGGATGGCAGGAAGCTTGGCCCCGGTGATGTACTGGGCCATACGCAATACCCTCTGACACCGCCTGGTATAGAGGTCCTGGATGGCAGGAAGCTTGGCCCCGGTGATGTACTGGGCCATACGCAATACCCTCTGTAGCGCATTGCGGTCGGGTGCCTTGCAGTTGCCGTACCAAGCGATGCAGCCAGTCAGTGGGCAGGCTGTCGACCTTTTGGAGGATCTGAGAACACATGCCAAACCTTTTCAGACTCCCGTGGGGGAAGAGGCGCCGTAGTGCCCTCTTCACAACTATGTGGGTGTGTGTGGAACATGTTAATTTCTTAGTGATGTGGATGACGAGGAACTTACAAGCTCTCAACCTGCTCCATGTGAATGGGAGCGTGCTCAGTCCTCCATTTCCTGTAGTTTATGATCAGCTCCTTTTTTCTTGCCGGTGTTGAGGCAGAGGTTATTGCACCACACTGCCAGGTCTCCTATAGGCTGTCTCATCGTCATTGTCAGTGATCTGTCCTATCACCGGCGTGTCATTGGCAAACTTAATGATGGTGTTGGCGTCATGCATCTCTGTTGATTTGTAGCGGCTTGTGAGAGTTAGGGTACAGTATAATGTTATACGGCTTCTCTCCTGATCCACCACCAATCCCCAGCCAGCCAGCTAGTTCTTCTCACTGCTCACAAACAGGTACTTCTCCCAACTGCATGTAAACCTGACCTGTGAGCCCTGACCTGTGAGCCCTGACCTGCAACGGGTATTGTAGTGCCTTTTAGCTGGTGTCTGTCTGTACAGTACTCTGTGTTTTGGTGTGATTTGTGTAATGTTTGTTTGAATGTGTCATATGCCTGTTTGTGTGTTTGTGTAATGTTTGTGTGTTTGTGTAATGTTTGTGTGTTTGTGTAATGTTTGTGTAATGTGTGTTTGTGTGTGTAATGTTTGTGTGTTTGTGTGTAATGTGTAATGTGTAATGTGTAATGTTTGTGTGTGTGTAATGTGTGTGTGTGTGTGTGTGTGTGTGTAATGTGTGTGTGTGTGTGTAGTGTGTTTGTGTAATGTTTGTGTAATGTGTGTGTGTTTGTGTGTAATGTGTGTGTGTGTAATGTGTGTTTGTGTAATGTGTGTGTGTAATGTGTAATGTGTAATGTTTGTGTAATGTTTGTGTGTGTGTGTGTTTGTGTGTGTTTGTGTAATGTGTGTGTGTGTGTGTGTTTGTGTAATGTTTGTGTAATGTGTGTGTGTGTGTGTGTGTGTGTGATGTGTGTTTGTGTGTAATGTGTGTGTAATGTGTGTGTGTTTGTGTAATGTTTGTGTAATGTGTTTGTGTGTGTGTGTAATGTGTGTGTGTAATGTGTAATGTTTGTGTGTTTGTGTGTGTAATGCCTGTGTGTGTGTGTAATGTTTGTGTAATGTGTGTGTGTTTGTGTAATGTTTGTGTAATGTGTTTGTGTGTGTAATGTGTGTGTGTAATGTGTAATGTTTGTGTGTTTGTGTGTGTAATGCCTGTGTGTGTGTGTAATGTTTGTGTGTGTGTGTGTGTGTAATGTGTGTGTGTGTGTGTAATGTGTGTGTGTTTGTGTGTGTGTGTGTGTTTGTGTGTTTGTGTGTTTGTGTTTTTGCGTGTGACTTTTTTTTTATGTTGGTTCTTTTGTTTTGTTGTACTGAACAAATTGCATTCTGGGGAGTAACAGAGAATGACATAATGACCTAAGATTAACTTTAGTATTACTAACATTGGTTGGAGTTTTTTTGAAAAATACTTAAAACTAACCATATATGAGACAATATTGTTTTGAATATGCTTTACTGTCTATAGCAGATTCATTGGTTATATGTAAAGAATGGGTTTAATCAAATGTAAATGTGTAGTGTGATAAATATTTCCGTTTGAGTACTGTGGCGATGGTTAGTTTACTAAGGGTTGACACATTACAATGATAAGTAAGTGACATTATTTATCTATTCTTCGAGATGGACGTGAATGTTCACAACACAGGACTCTGTTTACCTTTCAGTGTGAGGCTTTTGAGTGAACAGTTTGCCCGCTTTTGAGACGGCAGGACCCCCCTCGTAAGTGACAAGATGAGGCACCTGTTGCCATTCAGCCAACCAACCCTATCACGCATTCATACACTGGCTTCCTCTCACGTCTACTTGGTCTTTCTTACTTTCATTATCTCACTTAATTCGACATCAACTGTCATTGGCTAGTCTGGTTTCACGAGGGTCCATAGCCTGGGTCTGAAATGGTACCCTGTAAATACCTGTACGGACGTTCTGAACAGATGAACCCAATCTTCATTCTCTGTTGATTTTATGTTGTAGCACGACTGCTTGCCTTGTTCACACATCAGTCTCATTTCACTCTTAACCCATCTTCAATCAGAGGCAGCTCCAAACTTACTCTCTTGCTGCAGTAAAAGTGATGATTCTCTACTCTGTAATAATGGGTGTTAATAACTGTTTGTCCCCCACTTCCTGTCTTTCATCTCTCCTGTCCCTACAGTGTCCCCCCCGCCAGCCCAGTCCACTGAGGACCAACCCAGGCCTCTCATCTCTGACCATGACCAAT
The DNA here is from genome assembly GCF_057628025.1 of Oncorhynchus mykiss. Lineage (NCBI taxonomy): Eukaryota > Metazoa > Chordata > Actinopteri > Salmoniformes > Salmonidae > Oncorhynchus > Oncorhynchus mykiss. The sequence continues at coordinate 42,504,616 of NC_143041.1, forward strand.
ATCCTCCTCCAATCCTCTATTAGCTCCATGCTCTACTTCCTGTTATCCTTGGTTCTGATTGGTTGCTGTGAGGCACGGATATATTTAGCCAGCCAATTGGAAGAGAATAACCCTGATTCTGCTGTAAAAATCCAAGCACACACAGCATTGATCTTATCCTCTTCAGTCTACCTCCTCCTTTTTCGAACATTCTGTTAAAAATCGCGCAACATTTCAGCGTCCTGCTACTCATGCCAGGAATATAGTATATGCATATGATTAGTATGTGTGGATAGAAAACACTCTGAAGTTTCTAAAACTGGTTAAATCACGGCTGTGACTATAACAGAGCGTGTGTTTCATCGAAAAGCGCAAGAAAAACTGGTCACTGAAAACGGAAAAAAATATCCATGCGCCACTTGCATGTATTGTTTAAGGGACACCAAATTAAATAGGGCCGAGATTGCAATTCCTACAGCTTCCACACGATGTAGCCAAAAACCTCATTTTCATTGACAAACATCCTTTGTGTAACGACAAATAGATCCTTCATTCCGTCCAGCATACAGCAATCGATTTTGGAAGAGAGAAAAAGGGACATTGTTTTCTTGAGTAGCTGCTATTGAATACAGATCGCCCAGTGATCAATTTGATCGCTTATTAACGTTTACAAATACCTAAAGTTGGGTTACAAAAGTAGGTTGAAGTGTTTTGTCAAAGAATATAGGCAACTTATATAATTTTAAAATGACGTTGCGTGTTGGAAGAGAGCTTTTTTCCTGAACCAGACAGGCTATACAAATGGATATTTTGGGCATACATGAGAGGATTTAATCGGGAAAAAGACCCAATTGTGATGTTTATGGAACATATAGGAGTGCCAACAAAGAATATCATCAAAGGTAATGAATTTTTTATATTTTATTTCTGCGTTTTGTGTAGCGCCGGCTACGCTAATTCTTTTGTTTACGTCCCCTTCAGGTATATTGGGGTGTTGCATGCTATCAGATAATAGCTTCTCATGCTTTCGCCGAAAAGCATTTTAAAAATCTGACTTGTTGGCTAGATTCACAACGAGTGTAGCTTTAATTCAATACCCTGCATGTGTGTTTTAATGAACGTTTGAGTTTTAACGAGTACATTTAGCATTTAGCGTAGCGCATTTGCATTTCCAGGTGCCTAGTTGAGACGTCTGCGTCTCAAGTAGGATCAAGAGGATTTATTAAGTACTGTAGACGATGTATTGCCTTTGCCATTTAGTTTTAGCAGGACCTATGATTACTCAACATACCTGTCATACCTGTCTAACTGAACTATCCATAGCATTCAAGCCCAACTAGCCTTGGACTGTATCTTCAATACAATTAAAGCATTTGAAAACTGTTATATACTGTATGCAGGATATTGTAGCTTAATCTGTTATTTGTTACGAATAATGATTTATGCATACATTAAGTTTAATGTCGTTGTTTGATCTATATTAATTTGGGGGTCTAGTTCTATGATCTGGTCATACAGTATGTTACTTATTGCCATTTTGGATTTGTAAGATTTGTTGGGAATATCTTTAGTTTGTCTGAGTAATACATTTGTCACAAAGTAAAGTATTTTCTAAATTTCAAAGGGCCTATATTACGGAGAATAAACAGAACACTGGACAGGCTGGCTGTGTGTAAAAACGCTCTACTGGAGTCTGGGCTCTACTGGGACTCCAACCTTCTACTGGAGTCTGGGTTCTACTGGAGTCTGGGCTCTACTGGGACTCCAACCTTCTACTGGAGTCTGGGCTCTACTGGAGTCTGGGCTCTACTGGAGTCTGGGCTCTACTGGGACTCCAACCTTCTACTGGAGTCTGGGTTCTACTGGAGTCTGGGTTCTACTGGACTCCAACCTTCTACTGGAGTCTGGGTTCTACTGGGACTCCAACCTTCTACTGGAGACTGGGTTGTACTGGAGTCTGGGTTCTACTGGGACTCCAACCTTCTACTGGAGTCTGGGTTCTACTGGGACCCCAACCTTCTACTGGAGTCTGGGTTCTACTGGGACCCCAATCTTCTACTGGAGTCTGGGCTCTACTGGGACTCCAACCTTCTACTGGAGTCTGGATTCTACTGGAGTCTGGGTTCTACTGGGACCCCAACCTTCTACTGGAGTCTGGGTTCTACTGGAGTCTGGGTTCTACTGGAGTCTGGGTTCTACTGGAGTCTGGGTCTTAGAACAGAGAGAGAAATAATACTATACACATTACACAAAGTTATAGCATTCTATATAGATTATTTTCTGTGTTATTTCCATGTAGTAAATGACAGCAGAACAATATCATTAAGAATTCATGCATACGAACACTGTATTAACTAACATGAATCCTATTGTTCTTCTATCATGCCATTACTACATGAAACAAAGGATTTGTACCTTTAAAATAGATATTCCTGTTGTATTTTGTACCCGTTTCTATATGTATGTAGTTCTCATCCAGTTTCATTTGTCTGTAAATCAATCTACAATGGACAGAAAGACACACTGAATTTACTGTATGAAATACAGGGACGATAACACATTGCAGAGTGTATTCCGTAGAATACCAGTGTGTTGATACTGTGCAAGAAGAAATCATAATAATCTCATTCCTTTTGGTGCGTTTGTGTGTGCGTGCACCAAGAAATACTTGAGACACACGTTGATGTGTAAAACACTTTATTTATATTTCATAACGTACAGAAAGTAGAGTGGGGTGGGGCACATCTTACTGACAGCATCCCTAAACTAGTCGTGTTCGTTTAAATCACGACCAGGGCACATCTTACTGACAGCATCCCTAAACTAGTCATGTTCGTTTAAATCACGACCAGGGCAAATCTTACTGACAGCATCCCCATACTAGTCCTGTTCGTTTAAATCACGACCAGGACACATCTTACTGACAGCATCCCTAAACTAGTCCTGTTCGTTTAAATCACGACCAGGGCACATCTTACTGACAGCATCCCTAAACTAGTCCTGTTTGTTTAAATCACAACCAGGACACATCTTACTGACAGCATCCCTAAACTAGTCCTGTTTGTTTAAATCACGACCAGGACACATCTTACTGACAGCATCCCCATACTAGTCCTGTTTGTTTAAATTACGACCAGGGCACATCTTACTGACAGCATCCCTAAACTAGTCCTGTTTGTTTAAATCACGACCAGGACACATCTTACTGACAGCATCCCTAAACTAGTCCTGTTTGTTTAAATCACGACCAGGAAACATCTTACTGACAGCATCCCTAAACTAGTCCTGTTTGTTTAAATCACGACCAGGGCACATCTTACTGACAGCATCCCTAAACTAGTCATGTTTGTTTAAATCACGACCAGGACACATCTCACTGACAGCATCCCCATACTAGTCCAGCTCGTTTAAATCACGACCAGGGCACATCTTACTGACAGCATCCCCATACTAGTCCAGCTCGTTTAAATCACGACCAGGGCACATCTTACTGACAGCATCCCCATACTAGTCCTGTTTGTTTAAATAACGACCAGGGCACATCTTACTGACAGCATCCCCATACTAGTCCTGTTTGTTTAAATCACGACCAGGGCACATCTTACTGACAGCATCCCTAAACTAGTCATGTTTGTTTGAATCACGACCAGGGCACATCTTACTGACAGCATCCCCATACTAGTCCTGTTTGTTTAAATAACGACCAGGACACATCTTACTGACAGCATCCCCATACTAGTCCTGTTTGTTTAAATAACGACCAGGGCACATCTTACTGACAGCATCCCTAAACTAGTCCTGTTTGTTTAAATCACGACCAGGGCACATCTTACTGACAGCATCCCCATACTAGTCCTGTTTGTTTAAATCACGACCAGGGCACATCTTACTGACAGCATCCCTAAACTAGTCATGTTTGTTTGAATCACGACCAGGGCACATCTTACTGACAGCATCCCCATACTAGTCCTGTTTGTTTAAATAACGACCAGGACACATCTTACTGACAGCATCCCCATACTAGTCCTGTTTGTTTAAATAACGACCAGGGCACATCTTACTGACAGCATCCCTAAACTAGTCCTGTTTGTTTAAATCACGACCAGGAAACATCTTACTGACAGCATCCCTAAACTAGTCCTGTTTGTTTAAATCACGACCAGGGCACATCTTACTGACAGCATCCCTAAACTAGTCATGTTTGTTTAAATCACGACCAGGACACATCTCACTGACAGCATCCCCATACTAGTCCAGCTCGTTTAAATCACGACCAGGGCACATCTTACTGACAGCATCCCCATACTAGTCCAGCTCGTTTAAATCACGACCAGGGCACATCTTACTGACAGCATCCCCATACTAGTCCTGTTTGTTTAAATAACGACCAGGGCACATCTTACTGACAGCATCCCCATACTAGTCCTGTTTGTTTAAATCACGACCAGGGCACATCTTACTGACAGCATCCCTAAACTAGTCATGTTTGTTTGAATCACGACCAGGGCACATCTTACTGACAGCATCCCCATACTAGTCCTGTTTGTTTAAATAACGACCAGGACACATCTTACTGACAGCATCCCCATACTAGTCCTGTTTGTTTAAATAACGACCAGGGCACATCTTACTGACAGCATCCCTAAACTAGTCCTGTTTGTTTAAATCACGACCAGGACACATCTTACTGACAGCATCCCTAAACTAGTCCTGTTTGTTTAAATCACGACCAGGAAACATCTTACTGACAGCATCCCTAAACTAGTCCTGTTTGTTTAAATCACGACCAGGGCACATCTTACTGACAGCATCCCTAAACTAGTCATGTTTGTTTAAATCACGACCAGGACACATCTCACTGACAGCATCCCCATACTAGTCCAGCTCGTTTAAATAACGACCAGGACACATCTTACTGACAGCATCCCTAAACTAGTCCTGTTTGTTTAAATCACGACCAGGGCACATCTTACTGACAGCATCCCTAAACTAGTCACGTTTGTTTAAATCACGACCAGGACACATCTCACTGACAACATCCCCATACTAGTCCAGCTCGTTTAAATAACGACCAGGGCACATCTTACTGACAGCATCCCTAAACTAGTCATGTTTGTTTAAATCACGACCAGGACACATCTCACTGACAGCATCCCCATACTAGTCCAGCTCGTTTAAATAACGACCAGGACACATCTTACTGACAGCATCCCTAAACTAGTCCTGTTTGTTTAAATCACGACCAGGGCACATCTTACTGACAGTATCCCCATACTAATCCTGTTTGTTTAAATCACGACCAGGGCACATCTTACTGACAGCATCCCCATACTAATCCTGTTTGTTTAAATAATGACCAGGACACATCTTACTGACAGTATCCCCATACTAGTCCTGTTTGTTTAAATCACGACCAGGGCACATCTTACTGACAGCATCCCTAAACTAGTCCTGTTTGTTTAAATCACGACCAGGACACATCTTACTGACAGCATCCCTAAACTAGTCATGTTCGTTTAAATCACGACCAGGACACATCTTACTGACAGCATTTCCAAACTAGTCCTGCTCGTTTAAATCACGACCAGGACACATCTTACTGACAGCATTTCCAAACTAGTCCTGCTCATTTAAATCACAACCAGGACACATCTTACTGACAGCACCCCTAAACTAGTCATGTTCGTTTAAATCACGACCAGGACACATCTTACTGACAGCATCCCTAAACTAGTCATGTTCGTTTAAATCACGACCAGGGCAAGGCCAAACATTTCTCATCAACACATCCCTTTCATCTCACTAGCCTGGGCACCAGGAGTGGCATGATGGCACAAACAGACTGGTACCCAGGCTGTAGTCTCACCACTAGTGGGTTAAAACAATCTAGATCAAATATCCTATGTTCCTATTTGCCCCCCAGACTTCACTGAATACTTCTCTTTGGCAACAATAAAACATAAATACATGTACTTTTAACTCACTTCCAGGTAAATTCCAGGTAATTTCTTGATATTCTTCTAAGTAATTTTTCTTTTTTTGAGATACAAAAATAGTCCATACAGACAGCGCTCTAGATGGATCTATGGATGCTAAACTATTACAGAATAGTAAATCCCTAGAAAGGCTAACAAACACTAAACAGAACACACTTACTGCATGGAGACCAGAGTCAATCTTTAAAACATAGACATAGAATCTATGTAATTCCATATCTATGTTTTGAACTAAATTGACAACCTGGTTCTTTGAGGCTAAAGACCAGAGTGATTTTAGCCTGGTCCCAGATCAGTTTGTACCGTCTTGCCTACCTACAGTATGGTCATTGGAGTAGGCCAGAGGGTACAAACGGACCTGAGACCATGCTACAGTGATTGGCTTATCAGGCTGGTATAGCAGGCTGATTGGACTGTATGGGTTCTTTGTTACAACCACATCCATCCCTTTTTCATTTCTATAGCAAACACATTGTCACATACACAGCAGAGTCAAAAAAGTCCATGAATTCAAAATGTATTTTACATTGTTAAAATGGTGAAAATACAATACTGACTAATCCATGGGACATCACCGACCCCGCAGCTGATCACAGTACGTTTAGACCAAACCAGTTCTGTAGTCTTCCAACAGTTATTGGATTATGTCATCTTCAACATGATACCGAAGCCACTTGAAAATCACTTGTTTGTTCTTCCATTCTTTAAGTTACATTTTAAAGTTTCATATTTCTTAAAAGTGAATATTTCATCAAAAGTTTCCTATATATATATATATATATAAGTATTTGCTACTGTATCTATGGTATTAGTAAGCTTGTTGTACTTGTACTGCAGTTCCATTTTCAGAATCAGAATCAAAAATGTACAAGTTCTTTGATCGTATCACAAAGGATGTTCACCTCAAGAGTAGTAGACATATTACACAGTATGTGGTGCAGTGAAGCTCAACTCTTGAGGGTAAGGACAGGCAGCTACCCTCATCAGGGGAGAAGACCGAAACCAACATAAGCTGTGTTTATCCACCACTATCTGCATGCATAGCATATGAATTTCAAGTCCTAAAAAAAGGCAGTACAGCATTTATTCAAAGTCATCAATGATATTCCCTCAAAACTGACATGGTGGATTCACACAATAGTTTAGGTCCAGGGATGTCTGTAAAAGAAAGGAAACGGAGAAGGACATAGCTGAATATGTCCGATATTAACTCTCGTTGGCGTTGCAAAGCGTTCTGCAACTGTTTGTTAGTGTGCACTAATGATAACGCCCCAGGCCTTCAGTGGGAGGGGAATAATGACCCATACTGACAGATGAAGGGGAATAATGACCCATAATGACAGATGGAGGGGAACAGTGACCCATACTGACAGATGGAGGGGAACAGTGACCCATACTGACAGATTAAGGGGAATAATGACCCATAATGACAGATGGAGGGGAACAGTGACCCATACTGACAGATGGAGGGGAATAGTAACCCATACTGACAGATGGAGGGGAATAGTGACCCATACTGACAGATGGAGGGGAACAGTGACCCATACTGACAGATGGAGGGGAACAGTGACCCATACTGACAGATGGAGGGGAACAGTGACCCGTACTGACAGATGGAGGGGAACAGTGACTCATACTGACAGGTGGAGGGGAACAGTGACTCATACTGACAGGTGGAGGGGAATAGTGACTCATACTGACAGGTGGAGGGGAACAGTGACTCATACTGACAGATGGAGGGGAACAGTGACCCATACTGACAGATGGAGGGGAATAGTGACTCATACTGACAGATGGAGGGGAATAGTGACCCATACTGACAGATGGAGGTGAACAGTGACCCATACTGACAGATGGAGGGGAATAGTGACTCATACTGACAGATGGAGGGGAATAGTGACTCATACTGACAGATGGAGGGGAATAGTGACTCATACTGACAGATGGAGGGGAACAGTGACCCATACTGTCAGATGGAGGGGAATAGTGACTCATACTGACAGATGGAGGGGAATAGTGACTCATACTGTCAGATGGAGGGGAATAGTGACTCATACTGACAGATGAAGGGGAACAGTGACCCAATTGACAGATGGAGGGGAATAGTGACCCATACTGACAGAAGGAGGGGAACAGTGACCCTTCCCCATACGGACATATGGAGGGGAACAGTGACCCATACTGACAGATGGAGGGGAACAGTGACCCATACTGACAGATGGAGGGGAATAGTGACCCATACTGACAGATGAGTGGAATAGTGACCCATACTGACAGATGAGTGGAATACTGACTCATACTGACAGATGGAGGGGAATAGTGACCCATACTGACAGAAGGAGGGGAATAGTGACCCATACTGACAGAAGGAGGGGAATAGTGACCCATACTGACAGATGGAGGGGAATAGTGACCCATACTGACCAATGGAGGGGAACAGTGACCCATACTGCCAGATGAGTGGAATACTGACTCATACTGACAGATGGAGGGGAACAGTGACCCATACTGACAAATGGAGGGGAACAGTGACCCATATTGACAGATGGAGGGGAACAGTGACCCATACTGACAGATGGAAGGGAACATTCAAACATACCGACAGATAGAGGGGAATAATGATCCATACTGACAGATGGAGGGGAACATTCACCCATACCGACAGATAGAGGGGAATAATGATCCATACTGACAGATGGAGGGGAACAGTGACCCATATTGGCAGATGGAGGGGAACAGTGACCCATACTGACAGATGGAGGGGAATAATGACCCATACCGACAGAAAAAGGGGAACATTCACCCATACTGACAGAATGAGGGGAACAGTGACCCATATTGACAGATGGAGGGGAATAATGACCCATACTGACAGATGGAGGGGAACAGTGACCCACATTGACAGATGGAGGGGAATAGTGACCCATACTGACCAATGGAGGGGAACAGTGACCCACACTGACAGATGGAGGAGAACAGTGACCCATATTGACAGAAGGATGGGAACGGTGACCCATACTGACAGATGTAGGGGAATAGTGACCCATACTGACAGAAGGATGGGAACAGTGACCCATACTGACAGATGCAGGGGAATAGTGACCCATACTGACCAATGGAGGGGAATACTGACTCATACTGACAGATGGAGGGAAATACTGACTCATACTGACAGATGGAGGGGAATAGTGACTCAGGTGGAGGGGAATAGTGACCCATACTGACAGATTGAGGGGAACAGTGACCCATACTGACAGATTGAGGGGAACAGTGACCCATACTGACAGGTGGAGGGGAATAGTGACTCATACTGACAGATGGAGGGGAATAGTGACTCATACTGACAGATGGAGGGGAACAGTGACCCATACTGACAGATGGAGGGGAATAGTGACTCATACTGACAGATGGAGGGGAATAGTGACTCATACTGACAGATGGAGGGGAATAGTGACCCATACTGACAGATGGAAGGGGAATAGTGACCCATACTGACAGATGGAGGGGAACAGTGACCCATACTGACAGATGGAAGGGGAATAGTGACCCATACTGACAGATGGAGGGGAATAGTGACCCATACTGACAGATGGAGGGGAATAGTGACCCATACTGACAGATGGAAGGGGAATAGTGACTCATACTGACAGATGGAGGGGAACAGTGACCCATACTGTCAGATGGAGGGGAATAGTGACTCATACTGACAGATGGAGGGGAATAGTGACTCATACTGTCAGATGGAGGGGAATAGTGACTCATACTGACAGATGAAGGGGAACAGTGACCCAATTGACAGATGGAGGGGAATAGTGACCCATACTGACAGAAGGAGGGGAACAGTGACCCTTCCCCATACGGACATATGGAGGGGAACAGTGACCCATACTGACAGATGGAGGGGAACAGTGACCCATACTGACAGATGGAGGGGAATAGTGACCCATACTGACAGATGAGTGGAATAGTGACCCATACTGACAGATGAGTGGAATACTGACTCATACTGACAGATGGAGGGGAATAGTGACCCATACTGACAGAAGGAGGGGAATAGTGACCCATACTGACAGAAGGAGGGGAATAGTGACCCATACTGACAGATGGAGGGGAATAGTGACCCATACTGACCAATGGAGGGGAACAGTGACCCATACTGCCAGATGAGTGGAATACTGACTCATACTGACAGATGGAGGGGAACAGTGACCCATACTGACAAATGGAGGGGAACAGTGACCCATATTGACAGATGGAGGGGAACAGTGACCCATACTGACAGATGGAAGGGAACATTCAAACATACCGACAGATAGAGGGGAATAATGATCCATACTGACAGATGGAGGGGAACATTCACCCATACCGACAGATAGAGGGGAATAATGATCCATACTGACAGATGGAGGGGAACAGTGACCCATATTGGCAGATGGAGGGGAACAGTGACCCATACTGACAGATGGAGGGGAATAATGACCCATACCGACAGAAAAAGGGGAACATTCACCCATACTGACAGAATGAGGGGAACAGTGACCCATATTGACAGATGGAGGGGAATAATGACCCATACTGACAGATGGAGGGGAACAGTGACCCACATTGACAGATGGAGGGGAATAGTGACCCATACTGACCAATGGAGGGGAACAGTGACCCACACTGACAGATGGAGGAGAACAGTGACCCATATTGACAGAAGGATGGGAACGGTGACCCATACTGACAGATGTAGGGGAATAGTGACCCATACTGACAGAAGGATGGGAACAGTGACCCATACTGACAGATGCAGGGGAATAGTGACCCATACTGACCAATGGAGGGGAATACTGACTCATACTGACAGATGGAGGGAAATACTGACTCATACTGACAGATGGAGGGGAATAGTGACTCAGGTGGAGGGGAATAGTGACCCATACTGACAGATTGAGGGGAACAGTGACCCATACTGACAGATGGAGGGGAACAGTGACCCATACTGACAGGTGGAGGGGAATAGTGACTCATACTGACAAGTGGAGGGGAACAGTGACTCATACTGACAGATGGAGGGGAACAGTGACCCATACTGACAGATGGAGGGGAATAGTGACTCATACTGACAGATGGAGGGGAATAGTGACTCATACTGACAGATGGAGGGGAATAGTGACCCATACTGACAGATGGAAGGGGAATAGTGACCCATACTGACAGATGGAGGGGAATAGTGACCCATCCCGACAGATGAAGGGTGACCCATACTGACAGATGAAGGGTGACCCATACTGACAGATGAAGGGTGACCCATATTGACAGATGGAGGGGAATAGTGACCCATACTGACAGATGGAGGGGAATAGTGACCCATCCCGACAGGTGGAGGGGAATAGTGACCCATACTGACAGATGAAGGGTGACCCATACTGACAGATGGAGGGGAATAGTGCCCCATACTGACAGATGGAGGGGAATAGTGCCCCATACTGACAGATGGAGGGGAATAGTGACCCATACTGACAGATGGAGGGGAACAGTGACCCATACTGACCGATGGAGGGGAACAGTGACTCTGGCACCCGTACAGGTGGAAATCATAAGGCCCACATACAGTGGTGGTCCGTCTCCTTTGAGAAAACACTAGAATTACAAAATTCTCCTTCAATCATTATTTGTGATATTTTATGAAGACGAGTTAACTCATGTCTCAAAGACATGTTCTTGGTACAGTCACATTCAAACACTGATCATTTGATGGAAAAAAAAACCATCGTGTCCTTTCCTTAATTGCTTTTCACTCCCTCCGTCTCTGAGAGGGGTTTTCTGTAAATTGTGTCTTCTGTTTTGATATCTATGTTAAACAGTTGATCAATAAAATGATTGTCTTGTCTTCCACGTAACAAGCGGTAATGTTGTGTGGTTCTCCATAACATGCTGATAATGAGTGTCTATGGTGGCAAACGAGCAACACGTTTGTCCTTAAGTTTCTCTCTTCGTTCCCAAAAATACGTTGAATGTATGTCTTTACCATCATTCAAGTTATTTTGAAAAACAGATATTCTTCTGTGTATGTGTATATTATCATCCTTTAGTATTTTATATATTCTCATCGGTGTTGATTCTCCGCTTTCACATCCATTGTACAGACTCCGTTCAAAAAGTGTTCATAAACAATCAGGCACTGTCTTTTCAGAAAGCTGATGTCCAAAAAAAGCACCAAACAAAAGTCATGTTTAGAGGCTCAGACATGTTTATACGGTGCAGTTCCTGCAGTTTCTGGGTGGCTGTGTGGTTCTATAATACTCTGTCTCCATCCTCACTGCTCCCTGCACAGACAGACAGACAGACAGACAGAACGCGTCATTATCCACTATGCAAAATCCATACAATTACTTATCCTCAAGAAGTGTTTGTGTCTGTCACCAGGACCCACCTGGACCAGAGTCCACATCAGAGTCAGAGACGTGTGTGATGGAGAAGCGAGACACGTGGCTTGGGGAGACTGTGAAGCGGGAGTACCGCACTGCTGGTTTGGGCTCCGGGGCCTTAGAGGTGAAGGACAGCCTGGGTACGGAGGGGGATGAGCCTGAGGAGGAGGCAGCCATCTTGGATGAGGAAGTTGGAATGGGCAAAAGGGGGAAGTCATCCTCCCACTCATACCCTGCACCTGGAGAGAGAGAGAGAGAGGTAGGTAGGTAGGTAGGTAGGTAGGTAGGTAGGTAGGTAGGTAGGTAGGTAGGTAGGTAGGTAGGTAGGTAGGTAGGTAGGTGAAGGAAGAGAGAGAGAGGAAGGGAGAAAGGGATAGAGATGGAGGTAGGTAGGTTGGTAGGGACAAAGGAAGAGCGAGAGAGGGAGGAACAGAGAGAGGAAGGGAGAAGGGAAGACCGAGAGAGAGAGAGAGGAAGGGAGAAGGGAAGAGAGAGAGAGAGGAAGGGAGAAGGGAAGAGAGAGAGAGAGAGAGAGGGGAAGGGAGAAGGGAGGAGAAAGAGAGAGGGAGACGGGAAGAGAGAGTGGAAGAGCAAGAGAGAGAGGAAGGAAGAAAGGAAGAGAAAGAGGGAGAGGGAGAAGGGAAGAGAGAGAGACAGCGAGCGAGAGAGAGGAAGGGAGAAAGGAAAAGAGAGCAGTTTTGACATATCTGCCAAATTATATTTTACACATCTAAACTCATAGATTTGAGATTGATTGTGAAATTAAATTCCGATTGACTTAAATCAATGTTTCAATGTAAGTAGTGGACTCTGGACGAGTGCACTTACTCTCTTCTGAGATATTTCCATCTGAGGAGTCATCAGAGGTTGGTTGTTTGACCAGTGAACCCTGTCCGCTGGTCTCAGCCCCTGGAGAGAACCCATGCTCAGCCAGCTCTTTAGTGGGACTCTGCTGGAAATGGACAGTACAGGGTACAGCTATGGCTATTGTGCATTTCAAATTAATATACAGTATACAGTATATACAAAACTATGTGGTCACCCCATCAAATTACTGGATTCGGCAATTTCAACAACACTCGTTGTGGACAGGTGTACAAAATCAAGCACACAGCCATGCAATCTCCATAGACACATATTGGCAGTAGAAGGGGCCTTACTGAAGAGCTCAGTCACTTTCAACGTGACACCGTCATCGGATGCCACCTTTCTAACAAGTCAGTTCATCAGGTTTCTGCCATGCTCGAGCTGCCCCGGTCAACTGTAAGTGCTGTTATTGTGAAGTGGAAACTTCTAGGAGCAACAACGGCTCAGCCGCGAAGTGGTAGGTCACACAAGTTCACAGAACAGGACCGCCGAGTGTTGAAGCGTGTAGCGCGTAAGAAAAACCTTCGCCAAATACATTTAAACTCAGTTTTTCACAATACCTGACATTTATTGCTAGTTAAAATGCATTGTCTTAGGTCAGTTAGGATCACCACTTTATTTTAAGAATGTGACATGTCAGAATAATAGTAGAGAGAATGATATATTTCAGCTGTTATTTCATTCACCACATTCCCAGTGGGTCAGAAGTTTACATCCACTCAATTAGTATTTGGTAGCATTGCATTTCAATTATTTAACTTGGGTCAAATGTTTCAGGTAGCCTTCTACAAGCTTCCCACAATAAATTGGGTGAATTCTGTCCCATTCCTCCTGACAGAGCTGGTGTAACTGAGTCAGGTTTGTAGGTCTCCTTGCTCGCACATGCTTCTTCAGTTCTGCCCACAAATTTTCAACGGGATTGATGTCAGGGCTTTGTGATGGCCACTCAAATACCTAGACTTTGTTTTCCTTAAGCCATTTTGCCATAACTTTTGCGACCAAGCTTTAACTTCCTGACTGATGTCTTCAGATGTTGCTTCAATATATCCACATAATTTTCCTACCTCATGATGCCATCTATTTTGTGAAGTGCAGCAGTCCCTCCTACAGCAAAGCACCCCCACAACATGATGCTGCCACCCCCGTGCTTCACGGTTGGGATGGTGTTCTCCGGCTTGCAAGCCTCCCTTTTTTTCCTCCAAACATAACAATGGTTATTATGGACATTTTTCCCAAAAAGTACGATCGTTGTCCTCATATGCAGTTGCAAACTGTTGGCTAGCTTTTTTATGGCGGTTTTGGAGCAGTGGCTTCTTCCTTGCTGAGGGGCCTTTCAGGTTATGTTGATATAGGACTAATTTTACTGTGGCTATAGATACTTTTGTACCTGTTTCCTCCAGCATCTGCACAAGGTCCTTTGCTCTTGTTCTGGGATTGATTTTCACTTTTCGCACCAAAGTACGTTCATCTCTAGGAGACAGAACACGTCTCCTTCCTGAGCGGTATGACGGCTGCGTGGTCGCATGGTGAAATACATCCACAGGAACACCTCCAATTGACTCAAACTATGTCAATTAGCCCATGAGAAGCTTCTAAAGGCACAGTCAACCTAGTGTATGTTAACTTCTGGAATTGTGATACAGTGAGATATAAGTGAAATAATCTGTCTGTAAACTATTGTTGGAAAATGACTTGTGTCATGCACAAAGTAGATGTCCTAACCGACTTGCCAAAACTATAGTTTGTTAACAAGAAATTTGTGGAGTAGTTTAAAAACGGGTTTTAATGACTCCAACCTAAGTGTATGTAAACTTCCGACTTCAACTGTATATATACAGTTCAGTAGTATGTCTAGTTTAATTCAAGTTACCTAGGAACAATATCATGTCTGTGAATTAGATTTAATGAGAAAAGCAGAAAAACGAACTTAGGGAATGTAGCAACTACCCTTTAACTTGTTTCACTTCATCTGTGAGTGACACCTACTACCACTAACAAAACCACCACCACCACTACCACTACCACCACCAAAACCATTACCACCACAACCACCACCACCACCACTACCACTACCACCACCAAAACCATTACCACCACAACCACCACCACCACCACCACTACCACTACCACCACCAAAACCACCACCACTACCACTACCACTACCACTACCACTAACAAAACCACCACCACCACCACCACTACCACTACCACCACCAAAACCATTACCACCACAACCACCACCACCACCACCACTACCACTACCACCACCAAAACCATTACCACCACAACCACCACCACTACCACTACCACTAACAAAACCACCACCACCACCACTACCACTACCAAAACCATTACCACCACAACCACCACCACCACCACTACCACTACCACTAACAAAACCACCACCACCAAAACCATTACCACCACCACTACCACTACCACTAACAAAACCACCACCACCACCACTACCACTACCACTAACAAAACCACCACTACCACTAACAAAACCACCACTACCACTACCACTACCAAAACCACCACCACCACTACCACTACCAAAACCACCACCACCACCACCACTAACAAAACCACCACCACCACCACCAAAACCATTACCACCACCACTACCACTAACAAAACCACCACCACCACCACTACCACTAACAAAACCACCACCACCACCACCACTACCACCACTACCACTAACAAAACCCACCACCACCACCACCACTACCACCACTACCACTACCACTAACAAAAACCACCACCACCACCACTAACAAAACCACCACCACCACTACCACTACCACCACTACCACTACCACTAACAAAAACCACCACCACCACCACTAACAAAACCACCACCACCAAAACCATTAACAAAACCACCACCACCACCACCAAAACCATTACCACCACCACTACCACTACCACTAACAAAACCACCACCACCAAAACCATTACCACCACCACTACCACTACCACTAACAAAACCACCACCACCACCACCACTACCACTACCAAAACCATTACCACCACAACTACCACTACCACTACCAAAACCACCACCAACAAAACCATTACCACCACCACTACCACCACAACCACCACCACCACCACCACCACTACCACTACCAAAACCATCACGAAAACCATCACCACCACTACCACTACCAAAACCACCACCACCACCAAAACCATTACCACCACCACTACCACCACCACCACCACCACCACTACCACTACCACTACCACTACCAAAACCATTACCACCACCAAAACCACCACCACCACTACCACCACCAAAACCATTACCACCACCACCAAAACTATCACCACCACCACCACCACCAAAACCACCACCAAAATCATCACCACCACTACCACTACCAAAACCACCACCACCAAAACCATCACCACCACTACCAAAACCATTACCACAACTACCACTACCACCAAAACCATTACCACCACCATCACCACTACCAATACTACCATCACCGCTACCACTACCACCACCACTACCGCTACCACTACCACCAAAACCATTACCACCACTACAACTACAGTACTAAAACCACAACTACAACCACCAATACCACTACTAAAACCATCACTACATCTACCACCACCAATTTTACCACCACCAACACTACCACTAACACCACTACCACCACCACCGCTACTTCCACTATAGCCACCACCAAAACTACTAACACCACTATCACCACCACTACGCTGCTACCACCACTATCCCCACTATCACCATGACCACCACCACCACTACTACTACCACCATTGCCACCAATATCACTACGACCACTACCACCACCACCACTAATATCACCACCACTACCACCACTACCACCATCACCACTACCACCACTACTACAACCACTACCACCACCACTACCATGACCACTACCACCACCACTAGTACTACAACAACCACCACTACAACCACAACCCCCACCATCACCACTACCACTATTACCACTACCAATGCCAATATTACCACTACCAAACACTACCATGACCACTACCACCACCACCAGTACTACCATTACCACTACCACCACTACTAAACCACTACCACCACCACTACTATCACAAACACTACCATGACCACTACCACCACCACTAGTACTACAACAACCACCACTACAACCACAACCCCCACCATCACCACTACCACTATTACCACTACCAATGCCAATATTACCACTACCAATACTACCATTACCACTACCAATACCACTATTACCACTACCAATACTACTATTACCACTACCAATACTACCATTGCCACTACCAATACCCCTATTACCACTACCAATACTACCATTACCACTACCACTATTACCACTACCAATACTACTATTACCACTACCAATACTACTATTACCACTACTACTATTACCACTACCAATACTACTATTACCACTACCAATACCACTATTACCACTACCAATACCACTATTACCACTACCAATACTACTATTACCACTACCAATACTACTATTACCACTATTACCACTACCAATACCACCATCACCACTACCAATACTAATATTACCACTACAAATACCACTATTACCACTACCAATACTACTATTACCACTACCAATACTACTATTACCACTACCAATACCACTATTACCACTACCAATACCCCCATCACCACTACCAATACTACTATTACCACTACCAATACCACCATCACCACTACCAATACTACTATTACCACCACCACCACCAATATCACTACCCACACTACCACCACCACTACTACTATCACAAACACTACCATGACCACCACCACTATCACAAACACTACCATGACCACTATCACAAACACTACCATGACCACCACAACTACCACCCCTCCCACCAGCACCACCACCACCACCACCACTACCACCAGTACTATCACAAACACTACCAAGACCACCACCACTATCACAAACACTACCATGACCACCACCACCACTACCACAACTACCACCCCTCCCACCAGCACCACTACCACCACAACCACCACCACAACAATTACCACTCCTACCACTACCATCACCACTACCACTACCACCACTACCACTACTACCACTACCCCTACTCACCTGGTCAAACAGGTAAATGGTGACGTCATCAAAAAAGGACACCACTTTCTTCTTGCGTTCCACCAGGTCATCGGCGAGCAACTCGGTGGTGAGCGGGGTGGGCATCTTCAGTAGACTACGTAGGTTATGAGCATCGCTACAGTCGCTCAACACAACGGGTACAGCATGGTTCTCCTCCCCGCTCTCTTCCCCTCCACTCTGCTCGTCCTGAACACTGTAACTGCTCAGCTCCTCGTCTGACTCACTGTCATCGGAGTCACCATCTACGTCCTCCTTGTCCGCCTCCACCCCATCCATGGGCAACTCCCAGCCCAGAGGGGGAGTCATCGTGGGGAGAGGAGGAGAAGGGGTGGAGGGAGGGAGAGGAGAGGAGAGAGGAGGGGTGGAGGGAGGGAGAGGAGAGGAGAGAGGAGGGGTGGAGGGAGGGAGAGGAGAGGAGAGAGGAGGGGTGGAGGGAGGGGGAGGAGAGGAGAGAGGAGGGGTGGAGGGAGGGGGAGGAGAGAAGGAGAAGCGTCGACGCCGTGCGGGAGGACTGTTCTCTTCGTCATTATCGTCCTTCTCGAGGGTCTCTGGCATTTTGGTAAATGCTTCTTCTAGGACGTTTACTGTCTCTAAGGCTTCAGATGAGTCCTCCATGTCCCTTTGTTCTCCTTCATCCTCTTCCTCCTTCTCCTTGGTACCAGAGTTTGTTTCAGTACTGCTGCTCCTCTGGAGTTCACCCAGGGCTTCCTCCATAGCCCCCACCACCTCTGCAGCCCAGTCTCCCAGAGAAGAGGGTTTCTCCTGGGCAGGCCATCCTTCCGACCCTGCCTCTACTTCTCCAGAGAGAATGGAGGCCAGCTCTAGCTCTAGCCCCAGCTCTAGCCCTTCATCCTGGGTGCACTCTTCTGTCAGGCATGCTTCCATCTCTGGGTCTTCACTCTCCTCCAGAAGAAGAGCTGAGGTCTCCACTTCCTCCTCTATCTGAAGAGGGCTGAGTTCCCTCTTCTCTGTCAGCCTCTCTTCCACTTCTCCCTCCTCCACTCCTCCACTTTCATCACCCCCTACTTTGTCACCCCCCTCATCCCTATAAAGACGTTCGTTCTCATTGTCAGAGAAGTAGGCAGAGTCCCTGTAAGGGTTCTTCTCACTGAGTGGGGTCAGACCCTTCTCTTTGTCTGTGGTCTGTGAGGCTGCTAGAGGCACATCTTCATCCAGGGTTGGTTCATCCTCATCATCCAGTGGGGCCACTTCGGCCTCCTCCCCCCCCTCCTCCCCCTCCTCATCCAGGCTGGTGTCCAGGACAGACTCCCCCAGTGGCTGGGTGAATGTCTCTGGGCCCCGAGGCTCATTGTGGGGCTCCTTGGGGACGAACTCTGGGCTCTCATTGTTCTCTGTGTCGTACCCACTGTCCATTGCCTTGGGGGAGGAGCTAGATGGGTGGGAGGAGCTGGAGGAGGGGCTGAAAGCTTCGCAGGTGGAGCCGACTGCTGAAGGCATCAGGTCCATGGAGGCCATGGAATTGGGGGTTCCCATCTGCTTCTGCAGGGACTTGAGGGGACGGGTCAGGGGAGGGGAAGCGTTGGGGTCCCCAACCGACGTTTCGTCGGCGAAGATCTCTGAGGTCGAGTCTGTGATGTCATCATCTTCATCGTCGTCGGTGCAGCAGTCAGAGATGTCCACTAGACTAATGCTGGAGCAGTGGTCTCTGTCTAAGCAGCTGTCTAACGTATGGCTCAGCTCTGACTCTTGCTCGACCATGGGGACTAGGTCAGGAACATTCACTGAGGAGAGGGTCAGAATCTTAGTCAGAGTCACACCCTCTGGTTTAGGGTCTGTGAGAACACCTTTGTCTTCCGTACTAACCTCTTCCTTATGGTCTATGGAAAGGGTATCGTCCATAGTGATGTCAACATATTGCTCAGAGTGGTTTAGAGGGGTTGTGCTGGTCTTAGTGTTGTGCGTTAGGATTGGTTTAGGACCTCCCGGTGCTGGCGACAGATTCACACTCTCTTCCTTGTTGTTGGGTATGTCTACAATCTTATCGCTGTAGTCGTCCCGGGTGTAGTTCCGCACCACTAAGCCTGTGAGGGGGTCGACGAAATGAGAGTGGCAGCACTCGATTGGTGGCGGCTCTACGTCCCTCCCCCCTTCCCCCTCGTGGCACAAATAGATGTAAGCATTACAGGTGTCCCCTGAAGTGACCAGGGCATGATGGTTCCCCAGGACTAAACAGCCACTATCATTAGCCGAAGGCGCTGTAGCCTCCAGATAGTCTATGGGTTTAACTGCAGCAGAGACAGAGGAGTGGAAGGTCAGGCAGTGCTCTTCAGGCCACGAGTCCTCTATGTCGGTAGTGGGCATAGTGTAGTGGAAGTCTTCATAGGGATCCTGTAGTTGTCTACAGCCAGCCTGTCCATTACGGCCAAGGCTTAGACCCAGGCCTAGACTGTTGTTGTTAGCGGAGGGGTTGGAGAGGTTACTACTGCTGCTCCTCAGCCTCTCTGAGAATATATCCTCTTCTTCATCCGAGTCGTTGTCCCGGAGACAGATGAAGAGGGCCTCTTCCGACGCCATAGTGATGCTGACTGAGTGGGCGTGGTCTGGCATGGTCGGCATGGGTTTCCTCAGAGAACCCATCATGTCATAGTAGCCGCCAGTGACGCTACTCCCCCCAATGACGGAGCCTGGGCCCTGGGTTGTCTCCAAGTAGGGGTCGCCTACCCCAAAAGGAGGACCGCCATCCTGGAGATGGGTGCTGATGGAGGGAGATATCCCCAGAGGGTTGTCCAGTTCTCCCAGGGCCTGTCGCAGGTTACGGGACCCCCAGCTCTCCAGATGGGGCTTGGGGGCAGAGTGTTCCCGCCCCATCAGGTAATGCTGGTCCATCCCCAGACCCATGTGGTGGCCTATGCCCATGGTAGGTGAGTGTTCGTAGTAGTACCCCCCGTCCTGGTCCTTGTAGGAGACGTAGTGACCAGCCTCCCATGGTCTCATGGGGCTGGAGTCAGAGACATGGGGCTCCATTGTCAGGGAGATGTCCGAGTTATACGCTCCAACACCCCCATCTTTACAGACGTCTGCTGACCAGTAGGAGTCTACAGGCTTGGAGTGGGCCTGGGGGGGACCCATCCCCATCATACACTCCCCTGAGTCTGCACTGCCACTGCTGGTCAGGAAGCTCCCATGGCTGCCCTGGTAGTCTGGGCTGTAGGAGTACATGGTGTAGTCCACGCCAGGCTCCTCCATGCGGATGTAGTACTCAGAGCTCACTGAAGGACTACGGGCTCTGAGCACCGGCACCACCCCGACCCCGACCCCAGAAACATGCAGCGTCTTGTGCTCATAGTAGGAAGGGGACACTCCCAGAGTGAGACCCTCCATCTCCACCCCACCACTGCCCCCCACCATTCCACCTGGGTAGTATAGGTCCTGACAGTGGTGGTTGACGACCCCCAGGGTACCGCTGGAGGATGAGGCAGCGTGGTGGTAAGGCTGCTCCGCCCCGATCCCCGCCTGGGTCTGCTCCCACTTGTACTGGAAGTTCAGACCGTGGCTGGTCTCTGTCACGGTCAGTATATCATCTCCTGATTCGCTGTGGTAACCGTCACATCCAGAGAACTGCTCCAACAGAGGGAAGGAGGAGGGAAGGTCTGCAGGCAGGCAGGCAGGCAGACAGACAGACAGACAGACAGACAGACAGACAGATACACAGACAGACAGACAGATACACAGACAGATACACAGAACAGACAGACAGACAGACAGAACAGACAGACAGAACAGACAGACAGACAGACAGAACAGACAGACAGACAGACAGAACGAACAGACAGACAGACACACAGACAGATACACAGACAGACAGACAGATACCCAGACAGACAGACAGATACCCAGACAGATACACAGACAGACAGAACAGACAGAACAGACAGACAGAACAGACAGACACACAGACAGACAGACAGATACCCAGACAGATACACAGACAGACAGAACAGACAGAACAGACAGACAGACAGACAGAACAGACAGAACAGACAGAACAGACAGAACAGACAGACAGACAGACAGACAGAACGAACAGACAGAACGAACAGACAGAACGAACAGACAGAACGAACAGACAGAACGAACAGACAGAACGAACAGACAGACACACAGACAGACAGACAGATACCCAGACAGATACACAGACAGACAGAACAGACAGAACAGACAGACAGACAGACAGACAGACAGAACAGACAGAACAGACAGAACACAGACAGACAGACAGACAGACAGACAGACAGACAGACAGACAGAACAGACACTTTGTTAATTCCCAAGGGGACATTTTACATCAAACAACAGCAGAGCTTAATGGAAAATGTTAGCGCTGCTCTTTCTCTGTCATATCCATTAATATGCTATTAACATACTGTATAATGTGTCATAAAAATCTAGAATATCCTCAGTACAAATATCAGCATTTCTACATCTCACCAGTAGAAACGGGCCATCTACTTTTCCTGGTTGTAAGCAAACCACACTATCCAAGAATTCATAGCACCTTAGTAGGGCTCCCGTCAGGCTGTAGTCTTTACAAAGCCAGGGATAGTACTAAACCTAGACATCCTGTTATGTCCTTGTATAGAGGAACATTGTTGAGACAAGTTCAATGGCTCTCTTGAACAAGGACAACCATATCTACTCATCCTAGCGTGATCGTACAATTGGCAAAACACAACGGCCACAATAGTTGCTACAAAACATGACTCCATACATTTTTTATATCAGGCAGCAGGCTCAATCAACTGATGACGTCATCGGTTGAACACTCAAAAATAAAACAAATACTGCTATAGTGCATAATTACATCTGAAACACCCACTCATCAATCAAAATGATGTAGGGAGACTGGAAAAACACCCTTAACAGTGACCAGCGGTGAAGTTTCCCTTTAATAAACTAAAGTGATACTGAAAAGAGCCGTTTCTGTTTTCTTCTGAGACGCACAACGTGTGCGAGACATTAAAAAAAAACCCACGGAATACAAAGTAATCATGAGCCATAAAAAGTGGCCTGAACATGACGTACCAGTGGCCAGGGCTCCGGCCCCGTGATGAAGACTGCTGCTTCGTTGGTCGGCGTTGGGGTTGGGACGCAGGGAGTTCCAGCGTCTCTCAAAGTCCTCCTCGGCCTCACTGGCCCCCTTGGCACACAGGTAGCTGAGTAACAGGTGGACCTCCTCTGTATTGGGCCTCTGGTCTGGTTGGAGCCAGCAGAACTGCATCACCTCATACCTGGTGGCAAGAGGGAACACACACCACAATAACCATTACAACAATCATGGGATACATGTAGGAAGATATAATGAACCACAAATTCATCTATTAGCTGTGGCCAAAAGTTGTGCATTTGGGAATATGGTTCCATTTAGCAACAGGGTTCCATTTAGCAACAGGGTTCCATTTAGCAACAGGGTTCCATTCTACACCTGCATTGCTTACTGTTTGGGGTTTTAGGCTGGGTTTCTGTACAGCACTTTGAGATATCAGCTGATGTACGAAGGGCCATATAAATGCATTTGATTTGATTTGGGATGCAAATGAAATGTGAAGAAAATGAAAATCACCACACAGCATCTGCATTTTTATTGGAATCCATTGATGAGATGAGGAATCAAGCATATTCTTACCCTATGAGAGATGGGGTTTATATTACCTCCCCCATCTCCAGAGATAACGAGATCGCATCCATTTTCTTTTACGCATCATCACATCAGTCATATTTATGTATGCGCACCCTATTCTCTATTTAGTGTGCTACTTTTGAACAGAGCCATGTGCTCTGGATAGGGAACACAGCGCCGTTTGGGACACAGCATATGATGTCTGTCTCACCGAGCCACTAGAATGAGAAGATATTGACGGGACATAGAGCGAGAGCCCCAGATGACTTATTAAGGTTTAGAACGAGAAAAGGTAAGATTGTTTGTGCTGTGTGTGTGTGTGTGTGCCCCTGTGTTGCTCCCTTGTGTGCGTACGTGCGTGACTTACCAGCGCTCTGCCAAGGGTATTTTGAGCAGGGGCTTGGGCAGTCTGAGCTGCTGTTCCCTCACGGCGTAGGTTAACACCTGTCTGTCTGAGTACTGTCTGTACGGCTGGTTCCCCAACTCAAATAACTCCCAGATAGTCACTCCCAGAGACCTGAGAGAGAACAGAAAGACCACAGAAACCCACTCCACATCACACTATAGAATCACGGAGAAGAACAACACGTGAAGCATAACCACCAATATTTATTGGGAAAAACATTTGGCAAATATATCTACGGGGTTCACAGAAGGACAGAAAGGACAGAGTGGATTTACAGAGTGGTTTAAATAGACACGTAAAATCAGATTTATGATTTGTCAATAACTCATCCTTATTTTGACCAATAAAAAAAATCCTTTGTCAATGATTTTGTTTTAATTAAGAATAACAATAGGTTTTGCTGTGAACCCCTAATTACGTTCACATATTTTATGGTGTCGGTTTCCAGATAGGGCCATTTTTCCGGACGGATACAGATTCAGCCAAGTCCTAGACTAAAACGCATTGAGGTTGTTCATAGTCCAGGATTTGGCTGAATGTGAGTCAGGGAAACTGGCCCATAGGGTGGAACGTGTAACACTAGATCATTGGGTTCTGAATGCTATCTCTACCATGATCTCCGGAATCAAACACACTATCGAAGCGTTGTAAGGTCCGTGCTCTACCAACTGAGCTCTCTCCACCAGAAGGTTGCCATGGACTACCCATACTGACTGATTGGTTAATTAAATGATTCATTACCAGACGTTGCTCTGTTTGCTCTGGTCTACCACCAGAAGGTTGCCATGGACTTCATCTATGAGTTCTGGAGCGATCCAACGCAGGGGCACGTACATCTGGTCTGACGTCACAAAGTAGTCGTCTTTGTACTTGTTGTGTGACAGGCCGTAGTCTCCGATCTTCACTGTGACGTCAGCGGTCAGCAGGCAGTTTCTCAGGGCCAGGTCACTGCGGGGGGACGACGACAGAGAACACATCTGTACATTAGAAGATAACTGATTGATGGCTATGCATAACAGTCAAGTTGTCACGGTGTCACCACCCACGGGTAGCCTGACATGTTCAACACTGTACTAAAAGTCTTGTAGAAATTCAGTCAATAAATGTCGTACATGGCTACTTATCAATTCAAACCGTTCCTAATAATGATACATGTCATTGAGCAGACACAACTTACCCGTGCATACATTTTACGTATCGGCAGCCCTATGCTGGTATAGCAACCACCATCACAATTCTGACATAGCAACCACCATCACAATTCTGACATAGCAACCACCATCACAATCCTGGCATAGCAACCACCATGCCCTACCGATTGAACCATACAAGACCTCATTCCTCATTAAGTGGATGTTGTAGACAGTGAAAGGAAGAGCAGGGGTCACTCTGGAGAGAAGGGGTCCCCCCCTGCAACAAAATCACTGATGCTGGAGTCTATGAAAAGGCACTCAGGCAGCACCAGGATATTGTTACAGGAAGAAACCAACAGGAACCAGGAAGAAGAGCCAACCAATCACAGCTGTGGGATTCTGGTAAACTAGCCTCAACCCAGCCATTCTAGGTTTCTCCAGAAGGAGAATACGGTGACTACTGGGTAACAGTCGTCAGGGTGATATCAGTATCATACAACGGCTTTGAGTGGTTTGTAGTATAACAAGTACAACTTGTGTCTGTATCTATGTAACTGTATATACATACACAGTACCTTCAGAATGTATTTACACCCATTGACTTTTTCCACATTTTGTTACATTACAAAATGTAATAAATAGTTTTTCCCCCTCATCAATCTACACACAATACCCCATAATTACAAAACAAAAAACTGAAATATCACATTTACGTTACGTACTCAGACCCTTTATTCAGTACATTGTTGAAGCACCTTTGGCAGCGATTACAGCGTTGAGAGTTTTTTTGGGGGGTATGACGCTACAAGCTTCGCACACCTGTATTTGGGGAGTTTCTCCCATTCTTCTCAGCAGATACTCTCAAGCTCTGTCAGGTTGGATGGGGAGCGTCGCTGCACAGCTATTTTCAGATCTCTCCAGAGATGTTCGATCGGGTTCGAGTCCGGGCTCTGGCTGGGCCACTCAAGGACATTCAGAGACTTGTCCCGAAGCCACTCCTGCATTGTCTTGGCTGTGTGCTTAGGGTCATTGTCCTGTTGGAAGGTGAACCTTTGCCCCAGTTTAAGGTCCTGAGCGCTCTGGAGCAGGTTTTCATCAAGGATCTCGCTGTTCTTTGCAGCAATCATCTTTGCCTCGATCCTGACTAGTCCCCCAGTTCCTGCCTCTGAAAAACATCTCCACAGCATGATGCTGCCAACACCATGCTTCACCATAGGGATGGTGCCAGGTTTCCTCCAGACATGATGCTTGGTATTCAAGTAGTTCAGTCTTTGTTTCATCAGACCAGAGAATCTTGTTTCTCATGGTCTGAGAGTCTTTTAGGTGCCTTTTTGGCAAACTCCAATGGGGGCTACTCCAATGGGGGCCACTCTAACATGAAGGCAAGATTGGTGGAGTGCTACAGATATGGTTGTTTTTCTGGAAGATTCTCCCATTTCTGCAACTTTTAATGTTGCAGAAATGTGTTGGTACCCTTCCCCAGATCTGTGCCTTGACCTCATGGCTTGGTTTTTGCACTGAGATGCACTGTCAACTGTGGTACCTTATATAGACAGGTGTGAGCCTTTCCAAATCATGTCCAATCAATTGAATTTACCACAGATGGACTCCAATGAAGTTGTAGAAACATCTCAAGGCTGATCAATGGAAACAGGATGCACCTGAGCTCAATTTCGAGTCTCATAGCGAATGGTCAGAATACTTATGAAATTAAGTATTTCTCTTTTATTTTTAATACATTTGCTAAAATTTCTAAAAAACTTTTTTCACTTTGTCATTATGGGGTATTGTGTGTAGATTGCTGAGGATTTAATTTTTTTTTTAAATCTATTTTAGAATAAGGCTGTAACATTAAAAACATGGAAAAGTCAAGGAGTCTGAATACTTTCAAAAGTCACTGTATATGTACCAAGGGGTCAGAACTAAAATAAGTCTCTGACTTCCTGGTCACGTTTTCTGTATGTACTGTGTGTGTATGTATATTGTTGTTTTACTGATGAATGAAAATCAATCAATCAGTCAATCAATCGACAGTTCGTGGCAGAGACAGATAAACGGAGCGACACACACCTGTGTATGAAGTTGTGTTTGTGCAGGTGCAGGAGTCCTGAGGCGATCTCACAGGCCATCCTCTGCAGGATCAGGGGTTCAGGGGTCATTGTGTCTGAAGCCCGACAGCTCCGCAGGTACCCTTTCACATCACCCTGGTGACATGAGGAGGAGGTGTGGTCAATCCCATAATAATTCCAGCCAATTCAGAAAGTAAACAAAATTCTAATTCCACAAGTTGAGAAATGGAATGTCAGTGTACTTCCTGAATATACTAGAATTTAAAGGGGATTGACCCCCACCCTGGTGGATATATAGCAGAGATACAATAGATATTGACACAGTTATAGTATAACACGGATGATGCTTACACAAATAGTTACACTACAATTAGGTCTCGAGTTACTATAGGCTGAAGGACTTTTTGGAAGTGAAAACAGTGTAGGTAGGTAGTCAATGAGTGCAGTTACAGTTGAAATCAGAGGTTTACATACACCTTAGCCAAATACATTTAAACTCAGTTTTTCACAATTCCTGACATTTATTCCTAGTAAAAATGCCCTGTTTTAGGTCAGTTAGGATCACTACTTTATTTTAAGAATTTGAAATGTCAGAATAATAGTAGAGACAATGATTTATTTCAGCTTTTATTTCTTTCATCACATTCCCAGTGGGTCAGAAGTTTACATACACTCAATTAGTATTTGGTAGCATTGCCTTTAAATTGTTTAACTTGGGTCGTAGCCTTCCACAAGCTTTTTGGACCATTCCTGTTACTGAGTCAGGTTTGTAGGCCTCCTTGCTCACATACCTTCTTCAGTTCTGCCCACAAATGTTCTATAGGATTGAGGTCAGGGCTTTGTGATGGCCACTCCAATACCATGATTTTGTTGTCCTTAAGCCATTTTGCCACAACTTTGGATGTATGCTTGGTCATTGTCCATTTGGAAGACCTATTAGTGACCAAGCTTTAACTTCCTGACTGATGTCTTGAGATGTTGCTTTTTCATTTCTCATGACGCCATCTATTTTGTGAAGTGCACCAGTCGCTCCTGCAGCAAAGCACCGCCACAACATGATGCTGCCACCCCTGTGATTCACGGTTGGGATGGAGTTCTTCAACTTGCAAGCCTCCCCCTTTTTCCTCCAAACATAACGATGGTTATTATGGCCAAACAGTTCTATTTTTGTTTCAACAGACCAGAGGACATTCCTCCTTTGTCCCCATGCGCAGTTGCAAACCGTAGTCTGGTTTTTAATGGCGGTTTTAGAGCAGTGGCTTCTTCCTTGCTGAGAGGCCTTTCAGGTTATGTCGATATAGGATTCGTTTTACTGTGGCTATAGATACTTTTGTACCTGTGTACTATTGTTTGTACGGATGAACCTGGTACCTTCAGGTGTTTGGAAATTGCTCCCAAGGATGAACCAGACTTGTGGAGGTCTACAATTTTTTTTCTGAGGTCTTGGAAGATTTCTTTTAATTTTCCCATGATGTCAAGCAAAGAGGCACTGAGTTTGAAGGTAGGCCTTGAAATACATCCACAAGTACACCTACGATTGACTCAAATTATGTCAAGTAGCCTATCAGAAGCTTCTAAAACCAAGACATAATTTTCTGGAATCCAAGCTGTTTAAAGGCACAGTCAACTTAGTGTATGTAAACTTCTGACCCACTGAAATTGTGATACAGTGAATTAATTATAAGTGAAATAATCTGTCTGTATACAATTGTTGGAAAAATGACTTATGCCATGCACAAAGTAGATGTCCTAACAGACTTGCCAAAACTATAGTTTGTTAACAAGAAATGTGTGGAGTGGTTGAAAAACGAGTTTTAATGACTCCAACCTAAGTGGAAAAAAAATAGAGGTCTTCCCTCAGAATGGACAGGACACCACATGATCATTTGATTGCCCACTAAGCAAGTAATACAATATCTGGCCACTGGGGGGCAGTTGAATGCATCCAAATATAATCTATCGTCACACTCAAGTGTTTTAGAGCAGCGTTTCCCAAACTCGGTCCTGGCTGTACGTTTGCTTTTTCACCCTATCACTACACAGCTGATTCAAATGACCAACTCATCATCACGCCTTGATTAATGAATCAGCTGTGTAGTGCTAGGGCAAAAACCAAAACATGCACCCAGGGGGAGGGGGGGGGGGGTTCAGGACCAAGTTTAGGAAACCCTGTCTTAAACTGACTACAATGTCTGGAGAAAGAGAGACACAGTGGTGAAGTGAGGGTCCAGTCTAGTCCAGTACATGATGGTTGTTATACATACTGTACACTGGTCACTCACTGGTCATAGAGAGTTACTGTAGCAATAGAACTCCAGCCAGTCCAGCAGGCTACTGACTGCAATGGCCACAGACAGATAGTTCTATATACAGTGATGCAATGACAGTCCAATCCAGTCCAGTACTCACCAGAGGGCAGAATTCCATGACCAGCAGGTAGGGGGTGACTTCAGTGCACTGCGCCAGGCAATGTAGGAGCGCTGGGTGCTGGAGGGCACTGGAGGCGGACGGGCACAATGGCAGAGAGTTAGTGGAGGCACAAAACACTGGCAGAATGGCAGAGTTAGAGGAGGCACAAAACACTGGTAGAATGGCAGAGAGTTGGGTACAGGCCACGCAGCAGGCTGTTAGCCAGCCTGTCAGCTTAGTGGAGTCTGCCACTAGCACAGTCAGCTCAGCTATCCCCATTGAGACTGTGTCTGTGCCTCGATCTAGGTTGGGCAAAACAAAACATGGCGGTGTTCGCCTTAGCCATCTCACCGGAATAAAGACCTCCTCCATTCCTGCCATTATTGAAAGAGATCGTAATATCTCACATCTCAAAATAGGGCTACTTAATGTTAGATTCCTCACTTTCAAGGCAGTTATAGTCAATGAACTAACTAATCACTGATCATAATATTGATATGATTGGCCTGACTGAAACATGACTTAAGCCTGATGAACAGATAGAGACAGAGAAAGTCTATTCACCGGTATGGCTGGGACTCCTCCAGGAAGTGCATCTGGTCCTGAACGCTGGCACTGGCCTTGAGCTCCTTAACCACCACCTGGGTGGAGCTGAGGCCCGCATTCACCTCCCCCAGGAGAACCTGGTATGGGAGCCACACAGACACACACAGGGCACACACATGGGAGACGCACACACACACAGACACACACACACACACACAGGGTACACACATGAGAGACACACACACACAGACACACACACAGGGTACACACAGACAGACATGAGGAGAGATTGGAATGGAAGATATACACACAAAGTCAAACAGAGAGACACAAATAGAGACAGACAGACAGACAGACAGACAGAGAAACAGACAGAGAAACAGACAGAGAGACACACGGAGACAGAAAGACAGACAGAGAGACACATAAAGACAGAAACACAGAGAGACACACAGAAACAAAACAATAATTCCCAAACAGTACACACACATGGTGGTGATGATTGTTGAGGACAAACATGGTTGAGGAGGACCCACACATTCAGGTGAAAGGTGGACAGTCACACAAATGCAAGGAAATAGAGAGACACACAGAGACAGAGAGGAATACACAGGAAAAAGAGAGACACACAGAGACAGAGAGGAATACACAGAAAATAGAGAGACACACAGAGACAGAGGCATACACAGGAAATAGAGAGATGCACAGACAGAGAGGCATACACAGGAAATAGAGAGATACACCAGGAGACAGAGAGGCATACACAGGAAATAGAGAGATACACCAGGAGACAGAGAGGCATACACAGGAAATAGAGAGATGCACAGAGACAGAGAGGCATACACAGGAAATAGAGAGATACACCAGGAGACAGAGAGGCATACACAGGAAATAGAGAGATGCACAGAGACAGAGAGGCATACACATGAAATAGAGAGATGTACAGAGACAGAGAGGCATACACAGGAAATAGAGAGATGTACAGAGACAGAGAGGCATACACAGGAAATAGAGAGATGCACAGAGACAGAGAGGCATACACATGAAATAGAGAGATGTACAGAGACAGAGAGGCATACACAGGAAATAGAGAGATGCACAGAGACAGAGAGGCATACACAGGAAATAGAGAGATGTACAGAGACAGAGAGGCATACACAGGAAATAGAGAGATACACCAGGAGACATACACAGGAAATAGAGAGATGCACAGACAGAGAGGCATACACAGGAAATAGAGAGATACACCAGGAGACAGAGAGGCATACACAGGAAATAGAGAGATACACCAGGAGACAGAGAGGCATACACAGGAAATAGAGAGATGCACAGAGACAGAGAGGCATACACAGGAAATAGAGAGATACACCAGGAGACAGAGAGGCATACACAGGAAATAGAGAGATGCACAGAGACAGAGAGGCATACACATGAAATAGAGAGATGTACAGAGACAGAGAGGCATACACAGGAAATAGAGAGATGTACAGAGACAGAGAGGCATACACAGGAAATAGAGAGATGCACAGAGACAGAGAGGCATACACATGAAATAGAGAGATGTACAGAGACAGAGAGGCATACACAGGAAATAGAGAGATGCACAGAGACAGAGAGGCATACACAGGAAATAGAGAGATGTACAGAGACAGAGAGGCATACACAGGAAATAGAGAGATACACCAGGAGACATACACAGGAAATAGAGAGATGCACAGAGAAGCACACACAGTACATGCAGATTCATAAAGAGACCAACAAGAGACAGACCAGGAGATACAGAGACACACAGAGAGGTATGCATGCAGTCACAGAGACACACAGAGAGGTATGCATGCAGTCACAGAGACACACAGAGAGGTATGCATGCAGTCACAGAGACACACAGAGAGGTATGCATGCAGTCACAGAGACACACAGAGAGGTATGCATATGCAGTCACAGAGACACACAGAGAGGTATGCATGCAGTCCCAGAGACACACAGAGAGGTATGCATGCAGTCACAGAGACACACAGAGAGGTATGCATGCAGTCACAGAGACACACAGAGAGGTATGCATGCAGTCACAGAGACACACAGAGAGGTATGCATGCAGTCACAGAGACACACAGAGAAGTATGCATGCAGTCACAGAGACACACAGAGAGGTATGCATGCAGTCCCAGAGACACACAGAGAGGTATGCATGCAGTCACAGAGACACACAGAGAAGTATGCATGCAGTCACAGAGACACACAGAGAGGTATGCATGCAGTCACAGAGACACACAGAGAAGTATGCATGCAGTCACAGAGACACACAGAGAGGTATGCATGCAGTCACAGAGACACACACACGAATGGACATACCCAGTCAAGGTACACAAGTGTGGGGAAAGTATGTGTGTATGAGTGTGAGAAGGAACAGAACACAGAAACAGAAAGAGGGAGGGAACGAGAGAATGACAAGAATCAGTTATCTAGTGTTACAGTAGCTAATTCCCATCACTCAGAGTAAGATGGTTATCTAGTGTTACAGTAGCTAATTCCCATCACTCAGAGTAAGATGGTTATCTAGTGTTACAGTAGCTAATTCCCATCACTCAGAGTAAGATGGTTATCTAGTGTTACAGTAGCTAATTCCCATCACTCAGAGTAAGATGGTTATCTAGTGGTACAGTAGCTAATTCCCATCACTCAGAGTAAGATGGTTATCTAGTGGTACAGTAGCTAATTCCCATCACTCAGAGTAAGATAGCTACTGTAACACTAGATAACCATCTTACTCTGAGTGATGGGAATTGGTTATCTAGTGTTACAGTAGCTAATTCTCATCACTCAGAGTAAGATAGCTACTGTAACACTAGATAACCAATTCCCATCACTTAGAGTAAGATGGTTATCTAGTGTTACAGTAGCTAATTCCCATCACTCAGAGTAAGATGGTTATCTAGTGTTACAGTAGCTAATTCCCATCACGCAGAGTAAGATGGTTATCTAGAGTTACAGTAGCTAATTCCCATCACTCAGTGTATAATGGTTATCTAGTGTTACAGTAGCTAATTCCCATAATTCCGAGTAAGATGGTTATCTAGTGTTACAGTAGCTAATTCCCATCACTCAGAGTAAGATGGTTATCTAGTGGTACAGTAGCTAATTCCCATCACTCAGAGTAAGATGGTTATCTAGTTTTACAGTAGCTAATTCCCATCACTCAGTGTAAGATGGTTATCTAGTGTTACAGTAGCTAATTCACATCACTCAGAGTAAGATGGTTATCTGACAATAAAAACAGAGTGAAATGCTAACTAAAAACTGCTGCATTGCGAGGGCAGGCTACATGGTTCTCTCCCAGTCTTTCCACGGCGTTCTATACCTCTCTGTACAGCGTCAGTCAGGCAGGCAGTCAGTCAGGCAGGCAGTCAGTCAGTCAGGCAGTCAGGCAGGCAGACATCAAAGGCTTGTGGATCAGCCCATCATTAACGATACAGACACACATTCCAGGTAATGTAGCGTGTCGGCCATTTAAACAGGCTGACTCAAACACACCTAGGATCACAGCTCAGCGCATAACAACCGTGAGCCTGCCGAAGTTGACAGAACATTTAATCTAGCTACCTCTCATAAACCCATATCGTAGCTTCCAGCACAGTGAAAATAACCCAAATGAATTGACAAGAAAAAGAGAGTGAGTGGTCTTACCTTTCCGAACCAGCCATCGCCGATCTCTTTCAGGTACAGAAGACTCTGGCGGCCGACTTCTGTGGATTTCAGGAGTTGGACTTGGGAGACAGATAAAAAAAAAAAAAAACAGAGATTTTAGAGAATGACCTTACGACACAACTATTATTCAGCATTGGTTTTATTTCTGACAATGACTCTCTAATTCCAAGCCTCAGAAAAATGTAATCTGGCCAAATACACACCATCGTCCTGCGATTATGAGTCATCCATCTTGCAATAGGTCAACTATCCTCTAAGACACAATCTTCGCCAGGTTGACTTGTTTTGATATTCCACAAAAATGTGAGCAAAACACATGGTCCAAAAAAATAGTTTTTTGGGGGGAGGGGTTAAAAATATATATACAGTAAAATGACCAGGAATTCAGCTAAAAATGAGTTGAAATACTCCCACAAATAAAAAAAGAAATATGTGATTGTGTCTCAATGTAATCAAGGTTTGAAGTTATTTTTCTATTAAAATACAATCTGTTTTGGGGGTTTGGTACAAGTTGTGGTCAATTTGCAGTGTACAAATTATTATAAACATGTTACCGACACACCGACCATGCACTCCAACAAAAAATTACCCCGCAGCTGAATGTAGTTGCCTACCCCTGCTCTCCCTCTTTCAGTCAGTAGCAGAGCATCCTGTCCCCTTGCTGCATCCTGACCTATATGTCAGTAGCACAGTGATGACCTGTGTCCTGCATCTATCCTTTCCTCTCCACTGCACACACCAGCCTGCGCTCTCTCACCTCAGCCGGTGCTCTCTCACCTCAGCCGGTGCTCTCTTTCACTCTCAGCCTGAGCTCTCTCACTCTCAGCCTGCGCTCTCTCACTCTCAGCCAGCTCTCTCTCTCACTCTCAGCCGGTGCTCTCTTTCACTCTCAGCCTGAGCTCTCTCACTCTCAGCCTGCGCTCTCTCTCACTCTCAGCCGGCGCTCTCTCATTCTCAGCCTGCACTCTCTCTCACTCTCAGCCGGCGCTCTCTTTCACTCTCAGCCTCGGTCATCCTACTCTCAGCCTGTACTCTCTCCCTCTCAGCCTTGGTCATCCTACTCTCAGCCTGCGCTCTCACACTCAGCCTGCTCTCTCTCATTCTCAGCCAGCGCTCTCTCTCACTCTCAGCCTGCGCTCTCTCACTCTCAGTCTGCACTCTCTCATTCTCAGCCTGCGCTCTCTCACTCTCAGCCTGCGCTCTCTCATTCTCAGCCTGCGCTCTCTCACTCTCAGCCTGCGCTCTCTCATTCTCAGCCAGCGCTCTCTCTCACTCTCAGCCGGTGCTCTCTTTCACTCTCAGCCTGAGCTCTCTCACTCTCAGCCTGCGCTCTCTCTCAGTCTCAGCCTGCGCTCTCTCACTCTCAGCCTGCGCTCTCTCATTCTCAGCCTGCGCTCTCTCTCACTCTCAGCCTGAGCTCTCTTTCACTCTCAGCCTCTCTCACTCTCAGCCTGCTCTCTCTCTCACTCTCAGCCTCGGTCATCCTACTCTCAGCCTGCACTCTCTCTCTCTCAGCCTTGGTCATCCTACTCTCAGCCTGCACTCTCTCCCTCTCAGCCTTGGTCATCCTACTCTCAGCCTGCGCTCTCACACTCTCAGCCTGCGCTCTCTCACTCTCAGCCTGCGCTCTCTCAGTCTCAGCCTGCGCTCTCTCTCACTCTCAGCCTGCGCTCTCTCACTCTCAGCCTGCGCTTTCTCACTCTCAGCCTGCGCTCTCTCACTCTCAGCCTGCGCTCTCTCTCAGTCTCAGCCTGCGCTCTCTCTCAGTCTCAGCCTGCGCTCTCTCACTCTCAGCCTGCGCTCTCTCACTCCCAGCCTGCGCTCTCTCACTCCCAGCCTGCGCTCTCTCTCAGTCTCAGCCTGCGCTCTCTCACTCTCAGTCTGCGCTTTCTCACTCTCAGCCTGCGCTTTCTCACTCTCAGCCTGCGCTGTCTCACTCTCAGCCTCGGTCCCAAAAACATCCAAATGAGAATGGACTGACGGCAACATTAATCCTCTGTCCTTTCCCCTCTCTCATTCCCTCCATCTCGCCATCCCTCTCTCCCCCAACAACGACTGATGACTCTCACAGAGGAGGACAGACAGATCTTTTGTGGCAGTGTCACCCCCTTGCCCACCCCCCAGACTGGCCACACAGACCCCTCCCTGTGTGAGGGCCATATCTGACGCCCATTCCCTGTAATGTTCCAGAGGCCAGTCATTCCCTGGGATGTGGGCGCTCGCTCATCCAGAATCTGTTGTGAAGAGAATCCCAGCCATTGTCTGGGTACTAACTCTGGGACTGTATGGTACCAGCAAGAACCAACCACACAGACACTAGGCCTATTATCTAGCAGCTCTGTGACACAGTGGTGAACAGTGTTGGGGGTTAATGCATTTCAAAAATAACCTGTTACATCATCAGATTACGCATTACTTTTTAAAAATGTGGTAATATTATTCCAGTTATTTTGTCAAACAACAGCACATGCATTCTCTTTCCGGTGTGCTTCCATGATCTCCACTCGTTTCCTCATTTAGTTCTGGAGCATGAACACAAAGGTGAAGAAATGTCATGGCACGAGTCTGTCCATAGAAATGTACTGAGGGCACACACACACCTCTGAAGAAAGAAAGAAAGAAAGATAGAAAGAAAGAAAGATAGTATATCTGTCGATCATCCGACAGCAGCCACATGGTCTTGTGGTGAGATCATAGGGAGTGGTCAGAGCGGATGGAGGTTCTGACTTCAGCCCCCTAACTGCCTAAGCCCCCCGCCCTTAACCATCCCCGTGTGGCCTCCTAATCACTACAGAAACACCATACAGCTATACAGAAAACAACCGCATAGGCCTACAGTACCACAACTTGTTCCACTACTCTTCTGTGATGGTCCACAATCTTATTTCAACATTATGAGTTAAGCACCTTGGGGACAAGATTACTCTCATGTCTCCCCCTCCACTGAAGTGCTGGGTCTCAGAGTAGGAGTGTTAATCTAGGATCAGGTCCATATAATAATATTCATTATGATCTAAAAGACAGAACTGATCCTAGATCAGAACTCCTACTCTGAGAAGCTTTATGTATATGAGCCCAGGCTTTGAGGAACAGTATATTGGAATGGCTGGTCAAGCAGCAGACTGACCTACGAACTGACCCACACCCAACTGTGTCGTACGAGTCATTATTTCGGCTCGACAATCCGATGTCATGAATGTATCTGAATGCATCAGCCCCATATCTTACACGTCAACAGACAAGCAGGGCTATTGTTACGGATAGATAAGGAAAGACTGGGAGAGAAAGACTGGGAGAGAAAGAGAGGGATAGAGAACGTGGGTTTGGCTCTCGCATGCTTGGCATACCAAGGAGCACTTGTGTAGGCTAGCTGGGCCAGGGTGATTACACTACAGGCAGATGTTTGTTTGTGTGTGTGTGTTTATGGGTGTGTGTGTGTGCGCGTGTGTGTGTGTGTGCGTGTACGCGCGTGTGTGTGCGTGTGCGCGCGTGTGTGCGCGCGTGTGTGTGTGGGTGTGCGCGCGTG